>NC_088200.1:40972342-41234842 GCF_028769735.1 Zonotrichia leucophrys gambelii | reverse complement strand
GTAAAATAGATCTTAGGAACATCTTCCCCCCTCTGCTTAGTCCTTCCCAGGCCCTTCCTCCCCCTCCTTCATCTCAGGGAGACAGGGAATGGGGGCTGTGATCACTTCATCACGTTGTTTCTGCTGCTGCTTAAGGGGAAGAGTTCTTCCCCTGCTCCAGTGTGGTGTCCTTCCAATAGAAGACAGTTCTACACAAACTTCTTCCATGTGAGTCCATCCCACAGGGAACAGTTCTCCACAAATTTGTCCAGTCTTTGTCAGTTTTCTTCACACTGCCCTGCTCCAATGTTGGTCCCCCAGAGGGTCACAAGTCCTGACAGAAAACCTGCTCCAGCATGGGCGCATCTCTCCGTAGGTCTGCAGGTCCCTGCCAGGAGCCTGCTGCAGCGTGAGCTTCCCATGGGCTCACAGGTGTCTTTCAGACATCCATCCTCCTGCTCCAGCGCAGGTCTCCTCCACAGGCTGCCGGTGGATCTCTGCATCCCTGTGGTCCTCCACTGCTGGGCTGCAGGGGCACAGCAAACTGGGCTGCACCTTGGGCTGCAGGGGAATGTGGGCTCCAGCGCCTGGAGCGCCTCCTCCCCTCCTTCTCCACTGACCTTGCTGTTTGTAGAGTTGTTCCTCTCACTGGTCTCACACCACTGTTCCCTGCTTTTTGAGGCTGCTTAGTATATTGTTGGCTTTCTAGGCTGCAAGTGTGCATTTCTGGCTTATGTTCAACTTCTCATAAACCATTACTCCTAACTCCTAAGTGCATTGATTTATTCATCCCCCAGCCTGTAGTGATACCAGGGATTGATATGACCCAGGTGCAGCACCCTGGTCTTGGTGTTCTTAAACCTCATGTCCAAAAGGAGAGTTATAGAAATTTTTGAGAGTGAATTTATTATTTAGTGTTGTGTTAATGTTTCTAATACAGCTCTGTGTATGAAATACACACATAAAAAGGAAGTGCTTTGTTCAAAATGTTGAAGATACTTTAAAAGATTTATATCTCTAAGTCTCTAGAACTTAAAATAAATTAAAATAAGGCGCAAGACATAAATGCATAAAGCCACGAAGAAGGTGATTCTTCATGTTCCTAATGGAAGTGCTTTGATACCGTGACTTTTATGTCTGATGCTGCTTCTACATATGCCTACAGTTTTAATGGCTGAGTTATAATTTTTGACCTATATTTATGTGAATCTTATATCGCAGGATTTTAAATTCACTCACATAATTATATTCCTTGGAAATATACTTAGCTTTTCTGGAGTTTACTTCACAGCTGCTATGTCTTAATACTAAACTTCAGCAGTTTTTTTTTTTTTGAATACTTTAAAAATATTGATGCTTAGCATTTAAATGGGATAGGAATGAAGTCTGGGCTGGGACATCATTAAGAAGGGGAATTCAGAAGATCTGGGAAAGAATAAAATGTATTACAGCTTCTCTTTTTAGGCTCTTGGCATTTTAGGATATACCATTTTTTAAAATTTCTTTAGAAATGGAAGTTTTAAAAAATATTTGAAAACCCAAATTACTTACTCTGGAAACTTGAGAAGTGGCAGAGATGCACTTAGGCTGGACAAGCTCAAATGACATCTCATTACAACAGCTCTACAATAAGCAGAAGAAAAAAGCAAAAAGCACACAAAACCAGGTGAAAGACCATGTAAAAATCCAAACATATGACACACAAACTATATGTTTAAATTATATCACCCAAAAATTATCACATAAAAGTTCCCTCACTTAATGAAGGTCTTCAACCAAATCCATATTTGCCAAATTGGTTATTTTAAGATTTTGAAAAAGCATCAGCTGAAATGGCAAGAGAAATCTTTGATATTTAAAATGAGGTGTGACTATCTATACCCTTCCACATTGCGGCAATTCCTGAGGAAATTGTAGTGGAACTAAAAAGTCACAACTTCATGAAACACCTGTCAGTAGTGGAAAACATAATGAAAAAAAATGTTATGTCTGAAGATCTGGTCTATTATTTGACATTTAGAATCAATATTGGCAAGCCTAAAGGAATGTAAATAAAATATCCAAAGCTAGATTTCATGAAGGAATCACTAAATAATGAGCTCAAGAGAAATACCTCACTTTTGTAAATGAGGAATGTAATGACAAAAAAAAAAGAAAAAGAAGCAGTAGCTTTTGAAACTCAATTAGACAACTTTCACGTTCACTTGCACAAGTATCATTTGTGTGAAGTCAAATAAGCATATTTGCAGAAACTTGTTGACCTGCATGATGGTATGCATTAATGTGTGCATGGTCTTAATATACTTTTTTTTTCTTGATGCAGTTAAGATCTTAAGTATTTTTATAAATTATTATCTCTTGAGATAATGATGACTCATCTACTTGCAATATTCTACACATTTTCCAGTCATTTTACTTTATCTTAATTAAGAAGTAATAAAGTACCCTAAATTTATATGATTTAGTTTATTTGCTGTATAAAAATGTTACAGTAGGTTAATAAACAACTGCACAGAAAAAAATAGGCACTCTCTATAACCTCTTCTTATGGCTACCTCTAAGAAGGTTACCACTTTCTTAGGGTTGTGCTACTTGTTATCTCAAATTTGGAATCCATATCAAATTGCATGGTCTCTTTATCCCATCTGAAAATGATATGGATAGACAGGTATACATGCCATTACCTGTTTATTAGGTGTTTTCTCGACAAACCCCAGAGAAAGAGAAATATTTAAAAGAATTCTTTCAACGGTTTTTTGTTTGTTTTTTTAGATTCCTCTGCTAATGAAGAGAACTTGGAAGGAAAAATGTATCTCAGCTTTAATAAAATGTACTTGTAATACCTCTAGTGCTTATAAACAGAAATCATTTCACAGCTCTTTATCTTTGAAGTGACAGAACACGCATTAATCTCAGTTTGAAAATGAGGATACTGACAAACAAAACC
Organism: Zonotrichia leucophrys gambelii; assembly: GCF_028769735.1. NCBI lineage: Eukaryota > Metazoa > Chordata > Aves > Passeriformes > Passerellidae > Zonotrichia > Zonotrichia leucophrys. The sequence continues at coordinate 41,231,916 of NC_088200.1, read as the reverse complement.
ATGATTTGAATTATTTGAATGAATAACTCTCCTGTTTTAATAGCAGGACCATATTGCTTCTCTTATCAGAATATCATGTAGTAAATTAATTTAAGGACTTCAACATAAAAATAAAATTATTTTTGTAATTAAAAACAAATGTGTTCACTTTAAAATAGACAATACTGCTAACTTTAGGCATGTTCAGATTCTAGCATCATTAGGCCTCACTGATATTTAATTATTTTACTTCATTGATAAAAAACTCACAATATTTTTTTGTTTCCCTAGTGCATGTAAATGCCTTAGAAGTTTGGTGTAGGATACATACAAATGTTAAGTAATTCTATAAGGTAATGCAGTGCATCAGAATCAGCAGAATCAGATTTAAAGCACTTTTGTTCACATTTAGAAGCTTTTTTCTTTAATGAAATCTCTACAGTAAATAACTCCAAAGCTGGCACACAATGTTTAAGAGAGAGAATAGTTAAGCACCATGAACTATCTTTCCAGGAATTTTTGCTAAATGCATTTCAAGTGAGTTAGAAGGTTTCTGGGGAAAAAAGAGGCATATACACAATTAAGAATATACACAAGTAAATATGCACAAGTATATACAATTCCAAAGTAACTTGGTCTTCTTGCACCCAGGAAGTCTGAATTCTTTCTTTGACTTTTGACCTGGGGATGATCTAGCATTTCTTACTGTTGGGGTTCTGATGGAAAATTTGCTGTCTCAGTCTCCATTGAACGGTTATCTTACATTATGTTGTAATGGCAGTCTCTCCCTTTCTCTTTTTTGTCACCACCTACCATCATTCACACACAAATACAAGGCTTATTATCATATACTTCCCTGACACGTACAATAGAATTTGTGGATTGATAGTGTGAAATAATTTTCAGACATCTGTTGTTGGTTTCTAGTTCAATCAAGGTATTACAAAACCATGTAAGTGAAGTGTAGACATATTTATTTCACTGATTTCTGGGTGTGTTTTGATAAAAGATGAAAGCACAGCATTTGCCACTTGTTCTGTCAATTGTTCTCTGTATGAATATATATCAAAAAGTACATACATAATACTTATTAATATAAATCTGATTTCCATGATTTTATTATTTATACTTATGGCATTACTATACCATTAGTATACTATATTACTATATTGCACATTATATTCTGAGACAACTACTTTAGGATTCACATTCTCTTGGAATATATTATCTGGGAAAAAGCTTGCATCTAAATTTCAAATTTTAAAGTCAAAGCTGATAAAATTTCTATAGATAATAAAATCGGAATCCCTACTCACAGGAGCCACAGAAAAACTGAAGACTTGTGTAATCATTTTTTGTAGAATGAGGATTGTTTTTCTTTACCTCTTGACAGAAGTTAAATGTTTAATGCTGTTAGGTCTAAAAACAGCAAAAGAAAGCATTCAATGTTTTAATCGAAGTTTGCAAAAGTAGAAAGTAAGTAAACTGTGTGAATGATATAACACAAAGTAACATCATTTATGATTGGATAGTTGGTAAATTTTAATGAAATATAACAATACGTAAAGTACTGTTACGTGGCCTAATGAATGATTTTTAAATGACAAAGTGATCAAATATAAGATGTACGCAGAATCATGGCCAGTCCTGTTTAATAACTTTATTGGTGATCTGGATGAGAAAATTGAGTTCACAATTAATCAGTTTACAGATGACACCAAGCTGGGTGGGAGTGCTGACCTGCTGGAGGGCAGGAAGGCTCTGCAGAGGGATCTGGACAGGCTGGATCATGGCTGGGCCCAGTGGTGAGAGGTTCAACAAGGCCCAGTGCTGGGTCCTGCCCTTGGGTCACAGCAAGCCCAGGCAGTGCCACAGGCTGGGGCAGAGTGGCTGCAAAGCTGCCCCAGGAAAAGGCCCTGGGGGTGCTGGTGACAGCAGCTGAGCATGAGCCACCAGTGCCCAGGTGGCCAAGAAGCCACAAAAGATCAGTGATATCCTGGCTTGTCTCAGCACCAGTCTGGTTAGCAGGACAAGAAGAGTGACCTTCTATTGGTATTTGGAACTGATGGGAGGCTCCACCTTGAATCCTGAGTTCAGTTTTGGGCCCCTCACCTCAGGAAAGACATTGAGGTGAAGGAGTATATCAGGAGGAGAATGAAACTGGAGAAGCCTCTTGGTCACAAGTTCTGTGAGTAGAGGCTGGGGGAGTGGATATTGTTTGGCCTACAGAAAAGGAGGCTGAGTGGAGAACTAATTGTACTGTAAATGTCTGAAAGGAGGCTGTAGAAGCATAAATCTTGTTCTTTTCTCCCAAGTAACAAGTCATAGGAGAAGACAAAATGGCCTCAAGTTGCCTCAAGGAAGGTTAGACTTGATATTGGGTAAAAATTTTCCCAATAAGGCTTGTCAAGCATTTGAAATGGCTTCCCAGGGAAGTGATGGAATCACCATCCCTGAGGCTGTCTAAAACATGGCGCTTAAGGAGTTGATTTAATTGAGGTTTTGGCAGTGTTGGGTTAACAGTTGGACTCAGTGAACTTAGGGGTGTTTGCCAAACTACTCTGTTCTATGATGCATATGGGTCTACTTAAAGTAAGCACTAATTTCTAAATATCCCAAGAAGTTAATCGATATATTCAACAAAAGCAAATGTAAAGCTCAGCCCCTGCAATGGATAAAGCATAGACACAGAACAGGTCAGGCACAACTGCTTTGGAGCAGCAGAAGATGCCCAGGGATGGCAGGGTTGCCTTCAAGGAGCGGGACCCCAAGGCAGCAATGAAGCCACAGCCCCATCACAGGCTGGACTACCAGGTTACCAGCCGGCAGATCTGGAGAAAAATCTTGCACTGTGTCTGAGACCTGAGTGCTGTATCCAGCCTACAGCTTCTTTGCACATGACAGGCATTGACCTACTGCAGGGACTCCTAAGGAGTCCCTCAAAATGAGATGTGAACCCCAGCACAATCTTGGGTCACAAGAGGCTCCAGAACTGTGTCTGTTCATTCTGGGAAAGAATAACATTGTGGGGGGCCCTTTTTGGTGTGTACAGATACCTGGTAGAAGGGAACAGAGAAGACAGAGCCAAACTCTGCCTGATATTGTTTAATGGCACTATTAAATATAAAAATATAAGAAATAATGGCTATATATTAGAAAAAGCTTTTAATTTAAGTGTGATTTTCTTCTAGTATAAATAGCTCTGAGAACTTTGGAATTTCCCTCCTTGGAAATGTTTGAACCTAACTGACTGTATTTGAGGAGCAGACTGCTTTGTCTCTCTCTAATACTTTCTTGGTGGTTGAGTGTTGGTGGTGCAGCTGTGGGAACAGAACACCGCTGCTTGCTCAGAGACATGATCAGACATTACTTTCCTGAGCAGGATACTTACACCTGGTGAACTACAGTTTCTTTTCCAGTATTTCTATTGCACAGCCAGTTCCCACACTTCGCATTCACACGTGCCAAGTCCCAGGGGCTGTGACCAGCCCAGGCACAGCACCAGAGTCCCAGGAGCAGGACATTCAGGCTAATCACTAGTGTATTGCATCTGGCTGGATCTCCAACATCTGTGCTCTCTTGGCTCCACCGCAGCAGAGCATTGGCTGCCCATGGATGTGTGTTGCTAGAGAACCATTGCTTTTGCTATCTACCACATTGTCTGTCAGGCAGCAGGCATGCACTGATAATGTGGCTCTAGGCCAGTCTCTGTGACTCTCTCCCCAGCTAGTGCCAGTCAGCTGCTCCCACCAAGGTTTCTGTCACCAGCGGCTCTCCTACCTCAGATATCTTAATGAAAAGCAAAGCTCACACTGCTTATGTGAAAAAGTTTTATCTGCTGTTTATTTGCTTTCCAGATCAAAGACCATTTATCCAATCAGAGAGTGCCAATTAGTCAATCTTTCCTTCACCTCAACAATGTTTTCAAGATGGTTTCATCACATAAGGACAAAAGCCTAGGTCTTTGACTCTAATAAAAGGACAAAAATATTTCTTGTCATAATATACCTGAAATATATATAATGGAGGCAAATAGTGATGAGTATAATTTTCCACTATGAAAAATAATGAATTATAAATGTAAGAGACAGTCAAAAGAAAGGAATTCTGCTGCATAATAATTTGTGGGGGTTTTGAAGTGTATATTTTTTCAGGGAAAGTTTTATTTGCTCCTTAAAAGGCATCAGAACAGGTCTGGGTTGAGGAAAATCCAAATTTCAGTGGTTACCAGTGGGATTTAGAGCTTCATTTCATAGCAAACAACTCTGAATTGAATACAACAGCATTATGAACCATTCTGCTCACAGTTCTGTTCATTCTGCGCCTGTTTGACAAAAAATATACAAAAACCTCACACTTCTCCATTAACTACAATAATGTCATGAACTTTTTCTTGTATGCTTTTTCCAAAAGCTGGCTACCCTATATTTACTACATTCCTAAATGAAAAAGAGGTTTAAATATATTACAAATTGGACAACACTGACTTTATTTACCTACAAACTGCAAATAATTTTCTTTCACACAGAAAAATATCAAGTTGTTAGCAACTCCATAAAAGCCAGTTTTTAGTTTCCAGCTGTCCTAATGAAGATGTAAAAGTTTCAGTCTTCTGGACTGTTGTGTGCTCCTCATAAATGAACAAAGTGATATGTTACATGTTTCATCAAATACAGTGATGTCAAATGTGTTATTATTGTTTATTCACAGATGAGAAACATGTACTCATTTTATGGTACAATCCACCATTACATATCTTTCTCCTTCAATTGATACAAGAGAATGTAAGACGATGCCATAATCCATTAGAGTGTAGAAAACTCCAGAGCTCTCATTAATGTTTGAGATCACAATGGAAGAGTACTGAGAAAAATATATATTAAAAGTGCTCTTACTTTAAGAGTGATTTTTTTTCTTTGAGTTTGATTTGCTAAGCACACCATTTTATAGTAATTCAAACATTGAAGCTCATCACCAAGTGAAATACATTTTAAAAATGTATACAGCTAAAAGGTTTTTACCAAATATTTGTGCATTTTTCCAGTATTTGTAATTCTTCAGTAAAAATTATAATCTGATACATGTTTATAAGTAAATTTTTACTTGATACTTTTATCTGTTAATTGTAAGAAAGCAAGCTGTGACATGAGAACAGACTAGCCTGTTTATTGACTTTGATTTCTTCAAAACAGTTTTTTCACCTACTTTCACATACAGCATAAAATACTTTAAGTGAATCTCAGCCTTCAACACTCACGTTCTGTAAAAAAAACTTTCAGAAGACTAATCATTAACCTCTTTGTATTAGAAGTGCATTTTTGCTTTCAAGTTGGAGGTCCAAAGCATTGGTGTAACTGCAAGGTGCATCAAGAAAAAAATCAGGCTTGCAGTTGTGAATAATGAGTAGCAGTTACCTTTATACTCCTTGACTCTCAACTCTTATACTTTTCCCTTTAACTATTCTGTTTCATTCATCTAAAACATTTATCTACAAATCTACTACTTTTATGATGTCATCTAATAAATTTTCTCATTTATTAAAATATAAACAAACAGAAATATTTACCTAAATAAGGAAAAAATCAGTCCAGCATCAATGGTTGATATTTTTAATAGTTACTTTCGGAGTACTGCATGCCACCTGTCAATATTTATGTAATCCAGGTATTCTGGTTTATACGAGAAATTAAAATTGGGTTGACTCTAACAGAAATTTCAGCTGTTAAAATTGTCTTTCCAGACTTCACAGTAAAAAGATTTTTACAAAAATCCATTTTCATATGCAATAGAACACCTCCATGGATTGAAATGACAAAAAACCAACCCATTTCTTGCTACAACCTAGGGCACAACAAAAGGGATCATAAAATACATGTGTCTAGTCTATTCCACAGTCTCAAGAGAGACTGGGTTGTTCACATCTGCAATTGATTCTGATTCTTCTTATGTCCTTAGAATTTCTACTATTTTATTACTAGTTTGTCTTCTTATCCTAAATTATAACAAAACACAGGACAGCTAGAGTCCTTTAAAAGTTTTATACTGTGTAAGAGGACATCATTGCACTAGGTTTAGCATAAATCATTCTTTTACAAGGTTAGATTTCAGTGACATTAATTTAAGATCTTTAAAAAGAATACTGTTTCTCAAAGTATGATTTTTTTTTCTTTTGTGACATTTCTCTCTCTCTCTCTTTTTTTTTTTTTTTTCTTATGTAGAATAGGTTTCTACTGAAAACAACTTAAAGACATAATGGCATTGTTACATACTGGCCTAGGCAGGATTATAGTGCTGTATTACACTAGGCCATGGAGCAAGTGATGGAGATTCCTGAGTATTCTGGAATGTGGCTAAGTGGGAGAGCTCTGAGGGTTGTGATCAATGGAGTAGAATCCAGTTGCAGGCTGGTGTAGGTATGGTGTTCCCCAAGGAGCAATGCTGGATCCAGCCATATTCATTTGTCTCTCAATGACATGGACAAAGGGATGAATAGTACTCTCAGCAAGTTTGCTGATGAGGAGAAACTGGGGGAAGTGGCTTGTCCACCTGAAGTCTGTGCTGCCATTCTGTGGGACCTTGATTGGCGGGCAGATTGTGTGGAGAAAACTTCATGAATTTCAACAAGGACAAATGTCAGGTCCTGCACCTGGGGAGAAATAACCTCAAGCACAAGTACAGGTTCAGTAGAGAGCAGTTCTACAGAGGACCTGGGACTCTTGGTGGATCACAAGTTGAGCATAAGCCAGCAGTGCCATTGCAGCCAGGATAGCCAATGGTATTCTGGGGTGTATCAGGATGAGTGTGGGCAGCAGGTTGAGGGATATCAGCATCACTCTAGTTCACAGAATCACATAATCAGTGACAATCCAGGTTGGCAGGGACTGCAGTGGGTCATCTGTCCCTGCTCAAGGAGAGTAATCTCAGAGCACACTGCACAGGAATGTGTCCAGATGGTTCTTGAATATCTCCAGTGAGAGAGACTTCCACAACCTCTCTAGGCAATCTGTTCCAGTGCTTAGTCACCTCCACAGTAAAGTTCTTCCTCATGTTCAGGTGGAACTTTCTGTGCATCAGTTTCTGCCCACTGCTGTCGCAGACTTTTTTTCACAGAAATCCTTTCTTTGGGATTTGTGCATCTTCTGGGAAGCAAAGGCCCCAGAAGAAGAATGTAAACAATTATTATAGGCTGCTGTGAAATGTAGCAGGTGATCCTGTGATTGGCTCATGCTCCATGTTTCCAACTGGGGGCCAATCACAGAAGCAAGCTCAGGGACAGATTCCCTGGAGACAGAACTTTGTTATTCATTCTTTCTTTCTATTCTTAGCTTAGCAGCCTCTGCAACTTCTATCTTTATTCTTTTTAGTATAGTTATAATGTATTTTATATCATATATCAATATATCCAGCCTTCTGATCAAGAAACAAGATTCTCGTCCTTCTCTCACCCCAGCGACCTCCTCAGGTTGCTGTAATACACTGCCTCTTGTCCTGTTGGTTGGCACCACTGAGAAGAGCCTGGTCCATCCTTTTGGTTCCCCATTTTAGATATCAATACACATTTTGTCTCTTCCCAAGGCTGAACCAACTTCAACATGAGATGAGGTCAATTGGTTTGAGCATGATGCTGATAAAGCCAAGGCCATCCCTGGATGGGCAAATCACTGAAGGGTTGGGCTCCATGATCCTTGTAGTTCAGGTCGCCCAGGGAGTTTTGGAGTCTCCCTCTCTGGAGACATTCAAAATCCACCTGGACACATTCCTGTGTGCCTTTGCCTTGGCAGGGAAGTTGGATGATCTACAGAGGTCCTTTTCAACTCAAAATATTCTGTGATTCTGTGAAACATCAAAACTTGGATGTTAGTATAAGCAATACTAATATAGCTACATTTATAAATGGACATTATGAAGGGAACTACTATGTTTAAAAGGCTAAGTATCTTACAACTCATTCATCTCATAGGATTACTTCTTCCTCCTCCTGTGAAACTCTAAATAATGTATTTTCTTAAAAAAATTTAGGTTGCAGATTTCTTTTTGCTTGCAGATTTGATGAACTTTTAATTTGTTTAATTTTTTTTGTTTGTTTTTAGAAAAATTGAGTAAATTTTCTGTTAGTATAAAATAACATTATAACATTTAACTGGATTCTGTAAATTGTGGAATCAATTAGGTTTTATATCTGTTCTTTCCAAGTTCCACCACTAAGTTTATATCATTAATTCAGCACGGCTTTTTGTCTTGCATCAAGTGAGATTATTATTTTGTTGATTTTACCAAGTATTTTGTGGTGTGTTTTCTGATAAAGATGTATTTTTCATAGTTTTTCATTTTTCAAGATTTGCAGAGGATATTTGGAAGGTGATGTTAGACTCAGATTTGATATTTAGTGATTCTAATACTCTATATTCCATAAGTTGTCTGAATAAACCAGGATCTTTTAAATTCTTTACATACATTGACTTTATAGTTTTTGCAACTGCTTGGGAAATGGATTAACCATAAATGGAGATCTGTGTGATAAGACTATATGACTATTTCAACATTTGAGACTAAAGCATGTGGGAGTGGCCTTTCTATATGGTCATTTAAAAGATTGACTGTCTTATGCTGATGTTACTTCTTTTTTCTGCTTTGTGTGCAAATTGATTCAATAGAAAAAAAATCCTGCAAAAATATCAGATGAAAAAGTGCAATTAAAATATTATACAAAGGTGAAAACACTCCAAAGGCAATGAAGTTTTAAATTTGCTTTACAAAGAATTAATAAATTTGAATTCTGATGACTAACATTTTTACATAATTGAAATTCCACCACAGTGTTAACTCTAGAAATTTATTCTAATTGGATGATAGAATCTCTAAAAAACAGCTTCAAGAACTGAATAGCATGTAAACTGAAGGCTTAGAACAAATATTATAATTGCATATTTTTATTTTCAATAATGCAATTAATTTTATTACTCAGTGCATAGAGAAGTCCTGATTCATAAATAACTCATGTTACATGACATACTGTTGCTAATACCATTTCAGTTCTTTATCTGAAAAGAGACATTTCTGTTTCTTCCAGAGCTGCCTTTTCTCTAATAAGTGTCAGATGACAGTATGATAACAACCTCTAACAACCATCCATGCTAGCATCTATATTGTACCTATTAGTAGCAAGAGTTCACAATACAGTTGCATTCAGTTTTTACATTAAGGAGGTTTCAGCAGTTCTTCTTCAGCTTCAGGTTTTTAATTTGTGAGTCATTTTTAAACCAATAAAATTGTTCCCAAATATATTTAAACTGAAAAAAAATCTCCCTTTAGTAGTTTCAGTTCATATCTTTATGGATAAGTAAAAAAAAGGGTTATGTTCAGTTCCTGTAAAGGTAATTAGCATGTTATGCATTTGGTAATAAATTAATAGTCTCCATTTTAGCATCACATTAAAAAGACAGTAACATAACTGGTATCCTGCACTTCTTGTGAACATCTGCAAATTTAAAGACCTAGACAACAACATGAGAAAAAAGCCAAAACAGCTTTTTTTCTAAGTACTGTTGGATTTCATCCCTTTCACGTCAGAATATGTTTCCCTGATTTCAATTTGTTGTTAAAAATGCTGGAAAGATAAAAGATGAAAGATGTTAGAATAAACTGATTTGAACCATTCTTCCTCTGAAAATTATATAGAATCTCTCCAGAAGTGCTGAGCTTTGTTGTCTATTTAAAATCAGTTGCATGGTCATAGGCCTTTAAAGAAGCTTTTGTTATTAAAGCGTGGATATTTACAATACAACATTTAAAGATACCTGTATTTACATTCTTAACCCACAGTACAGATTTTATAGACAAGCATTTCTGAAGGAATGTAAAACTAAAGTGACAAGCCACCTGCAACTTTGACTTTAAAATTACCAATATGGTGCTGAAAGCAAATATTAATGTCAGTGCAGCTTGAGAAAGATTCATACTGTTTATAAATGGTGATAATTATGAGAGAATTACTTTTGCTGAAATGTTTTTTTATGTTTTTGACTCTGTAAGTCCAATTTATTTACAAACTTCTCAAACATTATATTTTCCATGATGAGAAAAAAAAGGAAATATTATATAATTACAATTTCATTAAGGGGGATGTAGGGTGTACTATTACATTCTTTTAAGCAGACCAGTAAAGTGTGGATGAGATGTAGCCACCAACTGTTTGAAAAAATTACTTTCAGTTAACGAGGAGTCATTATTAATCATTTCAGCTGGAGAGTTCCACAGGGGGCTGTTTTGGCCATGCTGTTTTTCAGCATCTAAAAGAAAAGAGATTTGAATGACAGAAGAAACCATAAGCTTTAAAAATCTCTGGCTGATAGATAGCTGGGCAGGATTGCAAGTGCTCCAGAGGATAGGATTAGAATTTATAAAAATCCTAACAAATGATAACAATTTATACAAAACAAAGTGTGCAAGAAAAGTACAAGGATGCCATGACACAATGCACAAATTAAATAAAAATAATTGGATAGACTGCAGCAACACAAAATTTTAATATAGTGTAATATTAAAATTTTTTTGCAACATAGACAAATTCTTTAAGAAATCCCACACTACTGCTTGTTGCACCATCAAAATTTCATGACCTGTTTAAGCATACCATATCTCCTTTCCTGATTTCTCTATGCTCACGGTACTGCTTTTAAAGGCAAGTAGTGAAGGGGAAAGTGAGGATTCACACAGGCAAATAATAACAAGCTCTGTGTCTGAGCATCATCAACACTGGAATCAAAGAGCATCTGCCTTGAAGGTCAGGTATAGCCTTCCCAGCATATAAACATTCCAGCATAGAAACAAAAGGAGCTAACAAATTAACACAGCAAGGAAAAATTAGTCTGTAACAGAAAACTTTTGACAGTATTGTCATGTAATGGATACAGGATCTTTGCTGTTGTAGGGAATCCCAAACTGCAATATTACGGTGACAAGGCTGGATGGGTTTTCAGTATATCTGCCAGGAAATGTATATGTGTTGTAATTAATATAATCTCCATAAAATAATTGAATTACATATGGTTTTGTGGTTTTAGGCTTTGATATATGAACACCTGTATTTACTTATAAACCAGAATATTCCTTCAGGAGAATTAGAAAAAAGGATTCTATAATTTAATGGAACTTTTTGATTTCTTCAGGAGGCATTTTTTGTGTCTTTTGAAGAAATGTTATGAGATTGACAAAGGTTATGATTCAGCAACAATGGAAAAATGTTGTGAAATGTCTGTTGTCGGAATATTACAAAAACTAAAATACACAGATCAAACATAAAATTGGGAATAATAACATTTGGCATTTTTTTTAAGTGAAGGAGAAGCAGATATCAGGAAAATTACAGAGCAATCCTAAATACAATGCATTCCTACTGTTCTTACATTAGGTTAAACTCAAATCTGTTTCCAGTTTTGAAAGAACTAGACAACACAATAGTCTATGTAACTATTACTGATCTCTTTTACATTATAGTATTTTTCTAAAAATCTAAGAAATGGCAAAGGATCTTGTATTCATAGAATAATAGAATCATTAAGATTGGAAAAGATCTTAAGGCTAATCAAGTCCAACCTTTCACCAAGCACTGCTATGTTCCCCACTAAACCATTTGCCCAAGCACCACACCTACATGTTTTTGAACACTTCCAGAAATGGTGCAGCCCTGAGCAACCTCTTCCAATGCCTGACCACCCTTTCAGTGAAGGAATTTTTACTAATCTACAATCTCCCCTGATGTAACTAGAGGCCATTTCTTCTCTTCCCATCTCTTGTCACCTGGGAGAAAAGGCTGATCCCCCACCTCACTACAACTCCCTTTTAGATATTAGCAGAGATCAGTAAGATCCTGCTTGAGCTTCCCTTTCTCCATGAAAAAAATTTAAGATAATTTAGACATGCAAAAATAATCAGATATTGGTGCAAAAATCTAATTTAAACTTAAACAAAATGTTTAAAATTTCTCTTTCATAGTCCATTTGGAACACCCTTAACTTTTAATTTTGTCCTCCTATTGGAGTAGATATCTCAGGATGCTAATAGTGGGAGTGAAATAAAATTTTGGACAATGTTTTTCCTAGGATTGGATTTAACTTTTCAAGTCTTTTGATACTTGGCAAAACCTTTGCAAAGAAAATTAGAATTAATGGGCGATAGTAATACACACTGTTGGAATTCCTTCTGGAATTTGTCTTCGTATTCATCATCATAAAGTAGAGGAAATTATTTTCTATGCTGAATTATAAACAGTATTTAAAATTCTAATTGCAAAAATACCATTGAAAACAACATTTTATTCCCTCCCTTTTTTTTTACCTGATCTGCTGAAAAGCGTGATAGTTACTGCCTGGCAGTTCATACAGTGCCTTTAAAAAGGAGGAGGTATGAAAGGACTTTGAAAATGAAATAGTCTACTTAGTTAATGAACATTATCAGTGGTTTTTACTGAAGTGATAATCCCAATAGAATAAAGCATTTTCTTATAATAGCCTCTTTCTTGTTTTCTAAAGTTGTGATGATTGCAGGTTTGGTGAAATTTAAACAATTTTGTAAAAATAAGATTTAAAAACTTGACAGTTGTTGAAGAAACATCCTGTAATAGTGGAAACTTGCTAAACATTTAAATTATTGCTGAATAATGTCCTTGAGTTATGTGTGCAAACTTAGAGAATAAATCACTTTTTATATTAAATAAAACCAAATTACTTCCAGGAGGCAGAGTTCCTGTTCTCTTTAAAGTACAATTAATTTCTGGCAATACAATACAATGAACAATCTTATTGATATTTTCAATTCATATAGAAAGAAATAATGTATAAAAATAGCATTTTCATCTAAACCTGAGAGTGTATAATTAAAACTCCCAAGATGGGAGTTTTACAGAGTGGGCAAGTTTGTGAACAAAGAGAGCTTGTAACTTTTCTGGATCAATATTTTAGTTTACAGCAGAACTAAGATTATGCTTAAGGATTATTAGCATATAATTTCCCAATTTTAACTACTTGGAGGCCTTCTATGTAAGGATCAGAGTGCTGCCACAAATTAATTTTGTAGGGAAGGTAGTAATATAGAGGGTTTTTCACCCAATTTCTATTCTGGGAAACTTTTTTTCCTCCAGTTGGTTAAAACTAGAGCGAAATAGTCTAGCATAATTGTCCCCACAGAGATTCAAAATAATAAAATAGAAAAAAGTTGTAGAGACTTAGGTTAATTTAGACTCTTAAGACAGTGCTTTCAAAGTATATTTAGTTTAAGAGGTATATTTTCACTTGCACTGTGATTCTCCTATCAGATTTCATATACTGGTGCTGTTCTAAGACAAGGAAGGGGAAGAGAAATAAAAAATACCAAAAAATTGTTGTGAGAAAAAGTTAAACTATTAAAATAAGAATTTTGTTGGTTTGTTTGGGTTTTCCTTGCTTTTCCCCCCTAGCCAAATAGTAACAATATTGCATGATGACTTCTGCAGAGACAACAGACAGCAGGCTGAGAGACCTAAGACTAAATGTATTTTTATGGTGTGAATTCTGAGGTCTTAAGCTTGAAGACATTGATGAGGTTCTGCTCAATTTTCCCTGATAAATGTTCAGCTCAAACCCTAGTAAGAAACTAAAGATAAAACAACCAGACTACTTTAACATAAAGAAAGGGTAAATAGATATCTTTTATCCTCATATTATTTTTTTGAATATGTAAAATCCTTTGGGAAAAAAATCTGCTAATCTTTGAGCCATGAAACCAACCCCAAACCGACAAACAAACCCAAAATCCAAGAGCAATCCCTCAAAAACAAACAAACAAGCAAACAAAACAACCAATATAAAAAAATAAACCAACAACCAAAAAACCCCACAAATCTAATTTATGTAATGCAAACACCATGGAAAAAGTGTTAAAACTTGGCAAGACTGCAAGAACTGAATGGATAATCTGTTAAAAGGATGTCTTGAATAATCTTTAGATTACAGAGGCATACATGCTTCCTCCAAAGCATGGAGATTACCAATACAGTATCTTATATTCTCCTATTATATGTTAATTATCATTAGCATAAAACTAAAATAAATTCTATATTATGTTTATGTAATTTTTCTATGCATCTTTCTTTTCTACTATCCAAGGAGACACATTTTCATTTTCTGTATTTTCTGATATTTATTTACCAGATTTTAAATTTTGAGCATTAATCTTCATTAATGTTGCACCGGAAAGAGAAAAATGCCTGTAGAAAAAAAGTTGGAAAGTAATTTGCTGTAGGAAAATCAATTTTAGATTGTTTTTATTAAGCTAATGTGTAACCTCAAACCTTATTAATGGAATAACCATGGTTATAGTATTGATAATTTTAACAAATCTAAGCAATTATAAAGAAATGCATCCAGTTCCATGAAATGAATGTTAATTCAATGATAAATCATTGGTATTTGATGATCATAAAGGAATTTGCTGCACTAATCTGTTTTCTTCCTCTGCTTTTGTAGAAAGCATTTCCTCTTTGCATCTCCGTATTTACAAACATCCATGTCCAATAGTCAGTCAGCAATAGTCAGATTCTATTGCTTCTACCCTGTTGCATTTTCATCAGTCATCACAAAGCATTCTGACCCCTTTCAAACAGCAAAATATATCCTTTTTTATTATTTTAATTGTGTTGATTTCTCCCTCCTAGAACTGAAATCCTAAAATATGGTCTGATGTTTTTTATTACTTTCTAAACATAAAAGTAATTTGTTTTTCAAAGGAAATTTTTATGTTCAAATAAACTTCTCAAGTCATAATTTAAATTGCTCTGGTGTGCTGTCGGAGTTCTTCTATCCAGATGTCCCTGGAGTTTACTGGTGTCCACAGAAATTCACAAATTTTAATTTCCAGGAGAGAGCTCAAAATTGATTTTCTTCAAAACACTGTTGGGGTGTCGGGAGAGGAAGATTGAACACACTTGAAAGCTTGGGCTTTTATTGGGCTGCTTTTCTGACATAAAATGTGCTTCTTTTGGACTGTACTATTTGAGGTTTAAGTCAATTGATATTCATGTAGGGTATATGTAAGTTAATTGTTTGTGGTTTTTACAAGTATTGAACAAGCATTTACTTGTTTTGTTGTATATCTAATGTCTGACTATTTATTGTCAGTGGTGATAGAAAGCTTTTGTTTTGTGTTTTTCAGATCTCAGGATAGAGTTGTTTTGATTGTGTTCCAAACCTGCAAGCTCAGGGTGAGTAATAAGTTTTGTTATTTCTTTATCCTGAATTGGAATGGTTTTGTGAATAATTGTTTTCTACCATATGATCATATTTTGTGACACATAAAAAGCCCAAAGAAGTCCCACCAAGTCTGTGATAACAATAACCAGTAATATCAGTGATTAATTAATCTCTATTTGTTTCAAGATATTGTGAGGAAGAAGGAGTTTTTTAGGCTTACCTCATAACAGTAAAATGAAATTGTTCGTGTTTTGTTTGTTTGTAGTATTTTAACATAGTTTGACTGAAGACATCATTTCATAACTGTACTTCAATGCACTATGTGTAATTTGAACATTTTGCATTTGGAGACTTACATTAACATAGTCATCAAACACAGAAAATGATGAAATTTCAGAGAGGGAGAGATAACATGAACCAAGGAGAAAACAATCTGCAAAATGACAGAGGTTCTCCAGTTGTAAACTGCATTTCTGTACATTAAATAACTGGTGAGAAACCCTCTTTTAGGAGTGAATCAGGGCCAAGCAGCAGAAAACAGTAATACAGCCATGTTACAGGTTCTATCAAAATTATTTCTTACTGTCAGGATTTTTATCTTACAATGTGAGGGATAAGACAGATACCTGTTGTAATGAAAACTAAAATGACTGAAAACCTATGGTTGCCATAAATTAATTCTTATACTTTTCCATAAACTTAAGTTTTTTGAGAAATGTTATGTTACCATGAAGTCAATTGAACAAAATACAGTGATATTTAGCTTGTTCCTGAAATAATTTAATAAGTAATGCAATAAAGCTATTGAGACAAACAAGCCTAAACAGGTTACCAGAGTATTCTCCTGTGTTTTAAGCTCGTTTCATAATATTAGACTTAACAAAGTAAAGTGCTTGTTTCATAACAAGGGACAATATGATTAGCATGCAATTGAGATCAAACTCTTGACTAAACCTTATTTGCACAACACAGATAGCTGTCATACTGTGCATAGATGGGCAGCAAATGGCACTTCTAGACAGTGGAAACTAAACCCAGGAGAGCAGATCTGTCAGCTTTGCTTTGTGTTTCCACTCACTGTGTGAAGGTAGTAGGTCAGTTTTTCCATGTTGCTACTTTTGTATTGAGTTACAAATTTTTTATGGCATATTTCTGTTTCAAAGGCTACTTGTGAAAGCCTAAAATTTAAAATTTTGTATCATCAATTAAAGAAAATAATGTAAAATATTCTTCCTTAATATTTAGGCAGCTCTGGTGGACTTTGTTTTCATTTTGTTTCTGCTGGTTTTCCATGACTTTATTTCTTGTTCTTTTGCTCAGTCCTTCAGAATGAGATTGATCATTGCTATCCCATAATTCTTTATAAGTAAGCAAATCTACTATCATCAAAACTGCTAACTGTATAGATAATGCCTTGTGAAGTTTGTTAATTTCTGGTGGTTGAGGAAACACTGTCAGCATTTAATAAAAATACACTGAAGTCACTGTTAGAGAAGTCTCACTATAATTCTCGTATATTAGTTAATATAAGATTCCTACAAACATTTTCCTTTTATGTTTTGACAAACTGATGCTATAAAATACACGCAAGCATATACGTGTGTGTTTATTGTGTATAATAAAGCTTAATTTTCAAAGAAAGTATACAAAGACAATGGTATATCATGGTTTGAGGAGATTTATTTTACAGAACTTTTATAGGTATGAATACAGGAGGCAGCTAAGCTAACTGCATTAACTAATTGATATATATAATAAAATTATGGTAAATTAACAGGGAGGAGGATTTGATATTAAAAAAAATAATACAAATAGACCTTCCCAAGCAATACAAAAGAGAAATCATTAACTTTTGAGGGAAAATCCAGGAAAAAACCTCTCAAACCACCAAAAGACCAAAAAAAGAAGAAAAAAGCCACAAACCCACAAAAAACCCAATTTGCCTCTTCTGTAAATTGGATCACTTAAGTTCAGCATAGTTGGAGCAATTAAAAAGTGCATCTGGTAGGGATTTAATATGTAAGAGGGCTCTTTTCCAACATTATCATCTTACCAATCTACTTAAAGTAGAAAGATAAATAGTCTAATTAATTCCTTGCTTGAATTAATAAAGTTCAATTATGCCAGTAAAGCATGGGATTCTCCTCAGCATTGTTTGTAAACTGTATGTACAGCAGATTTTTACATTGTTTTATTGGAATGAAATTTTTATACATAAAAGTGATGCAGCTGACTGAAGTAGAGCAGAGCAGCAGAGCAGTAGAAGAGACAATGATAGAGACAGCTACTGGACATTAAAAAATCCTTGAAAAATTTGGATCTAAACCATGCTTGGTTGAGTTAGAATTTTAAAGAAAGGTTTGTGGTATGCCTGATTTAATAATTTATTATAATAACTCTAAAAACAGGACACACAAAGCTAAGAAATACTAGTACTGATTTTCTAAATCTTACTGAGTTGTTTCACTTTTTTCTGATAATGATGCTATATTACGTATATATTTAAGAAATATCACCCAATAAATAAATAATTTCAAATTTCTTCTTCACTTAAGAATTACATGATTGTTCTCATGGAGATTTGAAAAAAAGGAAAATTAGCTGATAGAGAACTAATGGATGAAAATAAATATTTCACTGGAAAATGAATACCAGAAACTTACCCAGGACTTATGTCTAAGTCTTGTCCATGCCAACCTCTAATGGCAGTACTTATATTTTTATACAAAAGAAATAAATAACAGATAAAAATAAATAAATCTAAGTAAAAGAAGGCACCCACAAAAACAAAAACATAAACCCGAAGAACCCATTTTTCTCTGCTCTACTTATTTTTACCATTTTTTCTAGTTCTCTCATAGTTCATTTATGACTTTTTTTAACTCCTTTTATATACTTTTTTTATCTGTTGCCTCATGTGATTAAAAAAGGAAAATAAAATTTCAAGACTATGGCAAATTTTCTCAAAAAATCTACAAATCAGCAACTTAAATTTGCAAATATTCCTTTAGAAGCAAATATTTATTTTAAAAAATATACAGTAAAAGAAAACAAAAAACATCAGTTTCCTGACACCTTGTGGATGATATGAGATGATATGAGTCTGTAAGGGGCAGCATGGAATTTCAGAAGTTTTGAAGGATGTGTCTCTCCACTCAGGACGTTAAGCAACTGAATCAATTCTGCTAACTTTCCATAGTTGTCTTTTTCACCCTTTTGAAAGCAGTGGCAGGAAGGAAGTAAACATGAAGAGTGAGCTTGAGTTTTGTTGTACGTTCAGCTTGTGATGTCTAGTTCTCCAGACTGACACTTATGAAAACAATTTCCATCAATCTGTGTGTGTGACAATATTTTATCATCCCAGAAATACCATAATTTTAATTTTTTATAACTTCTTATATTTTTATATTATCTAGAAAATCAATATAATAGCAAACACCTATTTCTCAATTTTAAAATTAATCTTTTTGAAGACAGACTTTGGAGACATAATCTCAAAATGCCATTTAACATGCATTCCTCTGAGTCGTGTATCACAAATTATCAGATATATTTCTATAAGTATGCTTGTATGTTAGCTGGAAACACCTTGACACTACTAACTGCATTTAACATTGTATTTGGAGAACACTTTACTTCTGATTGCTTATTTACATATGAATGGATGAAAATAAATACAAATAAGTATGGACATATATATTTAAAAGCATATTAGTGTTCCTGAATGCATTCAGATTTGATCCTGTATAGTCTCTGATTGCATTTTTGCGTTGTAGATAGACAAGTATACATGCATACATAGAAATGTTTATTTATGCATTTCTAATGTGTAAAGTAGTATTTTCCTAAAAGCACTGTAAAAGTACTTAACCACTTGTTCTTTTTAATGTAAATTTTTAGCATAAATGCAATAAAACATAGAAAAGTAGTACAGCAAATTTGTCTTTTAATACTTTTCATCCTGGGTTCACTAATGTGTGAAAAAGTATGGGCAGATTTTTTGAATGTCATATTATGGTAAAAGTAAAAGGTTGTATGTAAATTGCAAGTGAGTTTGGGGGTTCTTTCACTGTTTTTTTCCGGGGTTTCTTTGAAGTCACAAAAAATAACTCCTTCTAGAAAAAGTCTATCTTTCTTAAATATTAAAATGTACCACCTAAAAAAATTATTTATTTTATTTGAAACACCAAATAGTCACTACATTAGTTTTTTCATTAAGGAATAGGACCAATGCAAGTTAACCAACTTGGATAAAATGTGAAATGGAAAACAAAAACCCATTACACTGAAAACACTTTCTTTTTCTAATAAGAATACTTGGAAAATATTGATTAAAAAGTCCTACCATGGCCGCAGCCTAGGGCAAATTATCATTAGAATGACAATATGCAATCTTGATTATATTCTCTTTTTTGCCTCTGAGACTGCCATTGCATCTCTTGGGAGTATGATTATTTCTGAAATTAAAATCAGCTTTAAAAGTAAAGGTAGCTTGAATCTAATTTTCAGATTGATAGAGCTAAACATACAATGAGAGTAAATCTCTTCTAATGTAAACCAGAGACCAACATTATAACCCTCAGGGCTTTTCAATGCTGATTATATACTGTTCTTTACCAAGAACTTTGCTAGTTTTTGGCCAGTGATGGCTTAAGGGACAGGACTTGTGGACAAGAGACAGGGCTTATCCTATGTAGCTGCAAAGGAAACAAATTTGGTTGAATCTAAAGGAAGCTAAGCAAGGAAGAAATACTGGTGATATACATCTAAATGGGCATAAATTTTGGAATCATTTTCTCCAGTTAAATTGTTTAAATTTTTTGATGGTTGGGAGACATGGCTCTCCTTTGACATACTAGAAATCACTTGTAATGGACACAGTAGTGGGTTCAATTATCAATGGATTATTAGAAATGTTCTTAGACTGATTTTCTAAAATATCTTTGAACTTCTTCATCAATTCACAGCCATCCCATTAAACACAAATTTTCTTGGTTGTTTTCAAGATTATGGGAAATAGGAAGAAATATTTTTAACTTATTAGCTTGTATTTGTAAGCTGTATCAGTATCTGCTTATGTAAGACTAGAATTACTCCCTTTTTATAGAGGGTGTGTAATAGGAAATGTAAATTATAAGTTAAAAGTAAAATTTTCTCTTTCATCCAGCCCCTAACATTATTACAGGAATATGAAACAGAGAGGACCTAAAATTCAACATAGCAAGAAGTTTTGCTTTTATATTAGTAGAGATCTCTTAACTCTCCAAAGGAAGATATTTCTGCCCAAGACCAAAAGATACTGTACAACCATTTTGTAATGCTGCAAGAGACAGGTCATCCTCAGGACAACTGGTCTGCCTACCAGGTAGACAGGGACATGGAGCAGCATAGCTTCCTCCTGTAATCTGGGAGAACACAATTAGTGACCTGCTGAGCCACTTAGATGCCCTTCTTGTGTCAATGGGACCAGAAAGTATCCATCCTAGGGTGATGAGGAAGCTGGAAGAAGAGCTCACCAAGCTAGTCTCCATCACTTTTCATCATTCCTGGCTCACCAAGGAGGTGCCAGACAACTGGAAACTATGCAATGTGAAGGGCTGGAAGGACACTGCAGGAAACTACGGCCCTGTCAGCCTGACCTTGGTGTGGCCAGGTTATGGAACAGATCATCCTGAGTGCCATCACTCAGGACCTACAGAATGGTCAAGGGCTCAGACCCAGCCAGCATGGATTTAGGAGACTGCCTGGCCAACCTGGTTTCCTTTTATGACCAGATGTCCCCATCTGGTCCTCTGAAGAGGGACGTGTACCACTGGATAGATGGACCAAGTCCGATGACATCCGTCCAAGTGCCAGGTCCTGCACTTTGGCCACAACAAACCCCAAGCAGGGGCAGAGTGGCTGGGCAGTGGCCAGGCAGAAAGTGCCCTGGGGGTGCTGGTGACAGCAGCTGAGCATGAGCCAGCAGTGCCCAGGTGGCCAAGAAGGCCAATGGCAGACTGGCCTGTGCCAGCAATGGTGTGGCAGCAGGAGCAGGGCAGGGATTGACCCCCTGTGCTGGGCACTGGTGAGGCCACACCTTGAGCATTGGCCCCTCAATATAACAAAGGTGCTGAGGTGCTGGAGCATGTTTGGAAAGTGGCAAGGAGGCTGGTGAAAGGTCTGGAGCACAGTCCTGTGAAATGCCATTGGAGGAAATGGGGCTGTTTAGCCTGGAGAAAAGAAGGTACAGGGGAGACCTCATCACTCTCAACTCAATGGAGGGTGCACCCAGGTGGGGGTTGCCCTCTTCTCCTAGGTTTGGATTGGATATTAGGGAGACATTCTTCATAGAAAGTGTGATTGGACTTGGAATGGACTACCCAGGGAAGGAATGGAGTCACTATCCCAGGAGGCATTTAAGATTGGATGTGGCCCTTAGTGCCGTGGTCTAGTTGATTCTGTAGTTAGAGAATCAGTGATACACACTATATCCCTGAAGTAAATTATAAAATTACATTACAGATTAATCTGGAACTTTTATTTTATTTAAGAGTAACCATTTATTTTCTGTTCTTAAAAAAAAAAAAAAAGGATAAAAGGGGAAAGAAAAAGGAAAGAAGGGAAGTAATGATGCTTGAATAGCTTTTGGTGTTTTATAAATCTGTGAAATATTCTTCTAGATTTTTTTTTCAAAACCTAATAAAAAGACTTCTATTAATGTTTGTGGCCTGCAAATTAAGTCCTTTTTCATGCACTTCTAATGAACTTGATCTTACTTGAACTTGTCAGTCAGGTCAAAATACTTTATTTTTGTAGGCATGCAGGTATTTATATCTTTCACATGCATTTTCACTGGGCTTGTACAAAATCCAAAAAAAATGAGTCACAAGTTTATGCTACTACTTTGCATAAATTGAAAGGAAGATGAAATTTGCCTAATAAATATCTAAAGAGCTTTATAAATGCTATATGCAGTATCCAATTTACTGCTTTACACATTGGGAACTAGAATTCAATCCATTCTGTTGTGTCTTTTATTTTCTCTATATTTTATATTTGTAATGAAAGCAGAGAAATGGTAACTCTACCCACTGCACTACTGAAAGTGTTGTTAAAGCACAGGTTTATCAGAGATTTCATAATTTAAATAAATTTAAAATTCACACTGAAAATAGAGAATTGAAAACAGAGAATTAAAAATAGACTATTTAGACAGTTGCTAGGCTATTGGACACAGGCTTCAAATGATAATGTCCTGTCTTTTTATCTTCATCCAGCTTCTGCTCATGAATGAAACAAATTTTCTCAGAGAATAATCTTCTTGAAAAATTGTCAAAATTGTCAAAAACTGTGGACCTATAAAGAGTTGAGCTGAAATCTGGACAATATTTGTTTGAGGAAGTTGCAAAATAAGCAAACTTTTTTCCATTTCATACACAGTTATGGTTGCTTTTCAGAAGTTAAATCAGAAGCTGTCATGTGAAAATACATGTACAACAAGGCATTTTCTCAATACTTACTATCCCTGAACAAATATTGGACAAAACCTTTTATTATCTTATTATCTTTTTTTCAGGGGAATGTATTCTTTTGAATGTGTTCATGTGCATGTTCTGTCGAAGAGTTTTCCTGAATCTTTATGCTCAGTAAGATATTGTATAGAAATAAAACCTGAAAAATTGCATAATGAAAACCCCTCTTATACTTGGGTTGATGGGTCCCACAAAAGCATTTCATTTCCTGGACAGATGGAGGACAAAATTCTTAGTGGCTCATTTTCAAAGATTTGTCTAATAGGTTACTCACATTCATTTGGGAATTGAGTACAGTAAAATCTGATCTCAACTGAGTATTTCAAAATTTTTAGGAGAAAATCACTTATCATGTAAACAAATACACAACAAACTTTAGTATTAGTCCTGAACAAAAGACTGTTAAATTATTTTAATTCATAACTCCAATTAAGAATAGTGTTTTGAATAGATGCATCAAAGACCATAAAACAAAATCTAAGCCAGGTCAAAGATTCAGCTGTCTCAGCATGACTTTTCTAGTGGTGCTTGGCTGCAAAGATTTAAGTGATTTTTCTTCTGCGCTAGCTTCCATCTTCTGTCAGTCTGACTGTCTGTTCCACTCAGCTCACTGTTTTACACTAAAATGGAAAAGTGAGAAAGGATAATGAAGAAATCTGAAAACACTTCAGATCCTTGTAATTTTAGATTTCATTACTGAGTAAAGTTTCTAATGTGGCAAAAAAAAGTAAAGTTGGTCGGTGGCAAATTCAATCAATCTTTTAAATACAAAAAAAAAATTCATTTCAAAAATGAAATTCCATAGAAATTGTAATCTAATTTTAAATTTAAAGTGACTAGAGAGGGGAAAAATAAAGTCCATGTCATGTGTTGTGTATTTCTAGCAGTTCCTTCCAGTACAATCTCTTTCTTCCATCTCCTCCAGTCCACTGGCATTTGCGTGGTGATAAATTGCTTGCAGCACATCTGAATGTACAACTTGAATAGGTGTATGCAGCTTCAAGGATACTATTTTCTTGTTTGTTTTTCCCACATGACATATCAAAAGTAAGGAATTTATATGCTATTATTTGTCCTTTTGAACTTTGGTAACCCTCTCAATGTTTATGAATGTTTGTGTCTGAACTGAAACTTGGTGTTTATTTAGACTATGTATATACTGAGAGACCAAGATTAACCTTATGCTGGATCATCTTATCAATAATGAGGAATTAGGAGAAGAAAATAGAGGTAGCCTGCATTCAGAAACAACATTGATGTGTATTCATGTCTGCAAGAGTCTTTCAACAAAAAGCAGGCAATTCTAGAGGTGATAACAGAGGAGATTTTGTTGTGTGACTGGTGGAATTCAACATCCCATATGTCTGCTTTACATGACAGATTATTAATAAACTGCCACTGTCATCAGGAAATACAATTGGCAGTGACTGCCTTTTCTGAATTAAATTTTTAGAAGTATAATCTTAAGTATTCTTGCTCTCTAATACACTTTCTTTTGGTGCAAGCCATTCACTTTATGCAGAAAATACACTTGGTTCTTGTGCCATATAGATTGAAAAAAAATACATAACAGGATAGTAGCACACAAATCAACTTTACTCATTTTGCTGTGCAGAAAATGAGTACTGGAGAAGATAGGGCTATACTTGCACCTGGACATATGGAAAATGTTATGGGAAATATTCTAACCCATAATAGAAATCAGACTTCTCCAAACAGAGACACACAGACATATTGTTAATAAGTTATAGGGTTTTCAAACATTAGAGGCTTTTTACTTGCTTCCAAAATCACTGCAAACCCCTTTGCTGATCAATCACAGTAAAAACCTCATAAAATTTCCATTAATCCTAGATATAGGTTATACACAGATATACTCTGGATAATGAAATATCAGATAATTCCTTCACAAAGAGTAGTTCTTTATGAAGTAAGGAGTGAAATTATTGCATAATATGGACAACATATCGTTGCTTTGGCACCTATTTTGTTGCATATTTATGCACTTTGAGTAGATTTTTCTATGTAAGATATATGTCTTCTCTCTTCAAATTCCAAAATATTTAGGGTGAAATAGCGGGATTAATATGCAGTGGCTAACATGTGCAAAAGAATCTTCTGCAAGGGACTGCCTTGGAAGAGAGCAAGCAAAAGCTTCATTCCAAAATGAAATTCAGGCTACATTAATTAATTCATCTTAAACTAACCAAAAGCATAGATGCAAATGAACATATATTTTTCCCTTTTCCTTTTCTTTTTCTTTTTCTTTTTCTTTTTCTTTTTCTTTCTTTTTTACTTTTGCTTCTTTTATGGTTTTCCTTTTGTTTTTCCTTTTGCTTTTCCTTTTGCTTTTCTTTTCTCTTATGCTTTTCCTTTCGCTTTTCTCTATTTCAGGTACAGGATTATATGATAAAACTGTAAAAGAGCAAGGTTGGGCCATTGTCAGAGTATCATCTGCAATTGTTTTACTTCTACGTGAAAAATAAATTGCTCTGTATGTTTAAGACATTAGTTCATATCAGCTCTGCTACCCATAAGGAGAGAATTGAAGTACTTTTCTTCCATCTATATCTCTTTTTAATTGTATGAAGATCTATGATAACAGTAATCTAGGAATGTTGAAGTTAATATAATTGGTAGGAGTTGAGTGGAGGCAAATGTCCTTTAGAGAGGTTCTTTGATATTTGACTGCTGCCTTTTTAAAGAGATGTAGAAGAGAGGAAGAATACAAGGAGCTCCAAGACAATGTGAAGCTCTCACCACCAAGTCTGAATATCCTGCCACAGACAGGGACACCTTTCACTAGAACAGATTGCTCAAGGTCCCTGACATTGAAATAGTTTTAGGGGGACATTCACAACTTGGGGCAACTTATACAGTGTCTCACCACCTTCATAATAAAAAAAAATTCTTGTTGATGTCCTGTCTCATTAATTATTTACTCTTCTGAGTCATTTAGAATAAAAATAGACTAATCTTTCTAATATCTATGAGGTTCCCTTTTTGTCATTCCTAGAAATTACATTTTTACATAATTTTCCATAGATATCAATCTTGACTTTATATTTGTCCCCATACATCTGAAAGCATGCCTAGTTTCTGGAGAAAAGATGACTGAAAAATATGAAACACTTTTCTTTTTTAATTCCTTCTTTTTTTGGCTGCTATGCTGCAGCTCCTTTATACTTACCCATTTCCAGACATTTTAAACATGGAATCTACCTTAAGTATCTTAAAGAGCTATGACTACCATCAGTGTATTTTTAATGTATTTTTTTCCTCTGGTTTTAATGTGGTAAAAAAATGCTGCAATCTCAGGAAATCTTCACCCTTTAGAATAAAACCAACTCCTTCTCCAGGTAGCACTGGACACAAGTTTTTACCTGCAGTTTCAAAGAACTATTCTCATCCATTTTAATTAAATTTTCTGTTAAATTTTAGAAACCATGAAATTTCAGTAACAATTCCAGTACCAAAAGTTACTGCTGTTTTAAATAATTTCTTCTTTTTTCTTCATGATTTGATTTGCCAGTCTCAGAAGAGGACAATATTTCTGATTATGCAGAATTACCTTAAGGTTCAGTGTGAGCAGGGAAAGAGCGCGGTAAGAGTGTCCAAATACCACTACGTGCAGCATACATATTTAAGAAATTATTAATGTGCATACAGGATCCTAAATTACTTATGAAAAATATCTAATGCAAGATCTTGGCTAGCCTCAGTGGCTCATGTCATCTGGGAAGGAAATGTAGCCTGAAAAAAACTGGAAAATCCCCAAACCTTCCTTCCAGTGACTCCTCACCAAACAAACAAAAAAAAAATTCAAACAAGGCAGAAAAACATTGTACCAATTTTATCAGTTTCACTCATTTCTGCTGCCTGAACATGAGAGAGTTTAAACCAAAGGAAATATACATGGGCATGAGATGTTCCTAGACAAGAAGCTGTTTCTGAAAGTGTATTACAGATTTCAGCCTGTATCCCCCCATCCACCAAAACCATGGACATGATTCTGAGTGCAGAGATAACACAAAGGCTTCTTCCTAATGAGTTCCTTCATATCCAGCAGGATGTCTATCGGGTTTGCCTCTTTTTATTCCTATTAATTAGCCATAAGGCTTTTTTTCCTAGGTACTTTTGAACCATTTAGAACAAAAAAAAAAAAAAAAAAAAAAGGAAATAGAGATTATTAAAAATGTAGTAGATGGTATTTCTCCTGATCAGACATCCACCCCATCATAAGACAGAAGAATATTCTCCTCCAGACTCTAATCTTTAGCAAATGTTCTTCCTAGTGTTATGACCACTTTTTTTTCTTCTCTCCTTCTTTGGGGTATTTGAGCCTGATGCCTTAAGTTTTAGCTTTCATATTTTCATATGCTCTCAAGGCGTCAAGCCAATATTCCATTTGTTGACCTTTTAAAACAAAAGTAAAGACAAAGAATTGCTCCGTGCAAAAATTCTGCATGTTGTGTCATGCCAGGTCTATGTTCCTTTCCAATCAAAGCAATCTACTCATTCATAGAGTAAAAGAAAGAGATCCTGATAATTAAGAACTTTGAATTTTGTTCTTTTTATGTTGCTTGATCTGTTCTGATTGATCATTATTGCTCTCAGCTCCTTTTCCCTATGAAAGGATTGACATCTCAATGCTGTGGTGATGGCCCTGAAAAAATATCTTGGTAGCTGAAGGACTTTCATTTTGTTTCAGCTTAGCAAGTCAATCTGAAAATAAATGCCTAAAATGCAATACATGGATGTAAGAGTGACACTTAAACTTTAAAAGTCATTATTAGTCGCTGTATTAAGTGTGGATTTGGAAGACAATTCACTATCTAGGCAGCATAGTAATCTAAATCTTTTTAAGTACAGATCTTGAGCATCAGTATCTGATTCAGTCGCAACCACACTGCCACAAAGCTGCAGTTACTTATCAGGAAAGAATGATAGCAGAAGATTTGGCATGGTGACTCGTGCACACAGCATGTTTGGTCCCATGAACAGGGTGAAAGGCAAATAACAACCCCTTCAGCTCAGTAACAGCTGCTGCATGACATTCTCCTTGTTACAGACCATGAGGACTCTGCCGCGATGTGTGATCTATCACAGAATATTTGTCATATCTACATCAAATTTACACGTTCCTTAGTTAAGACATGCTCGTTTTTACTACCCTTACCTTTTTCCCATTCTTTAACCATATACAGTAGAACTATGATAAATACAGCAGCATGTTTCTTTTACTTTCTCTTTCTTCTATGTATAAATTGTCTCTAAGTTACAGAAAACACTGCAACATTGACATGAAAAACTAGTACAAGTCCTGTACATGAGTGCCCTGATGAATCATGGTGATACATATTACTACAATCACAGAATGCTTTGGATTGGAAGACAATAAAGTTCATCTAGTTCCAACTCCGCTGCCAAAGACAACACCTTCACTAGACCAGATTTCTCAAAATCCCAACCTGGCCTTTCAAATATTCAAGGATGAACACACAACTTTTTCGAGCAACCTGCTAACAATATCTCATCACGCTTTGTAAACCTCCAGCCCTCCATCTGTGAGATTATTTTAAAAGGTCTTTTGATACTCCTTTTCCCTGAGATGACACAAAGAAAAGCTTGACAAAAGTTTCTGGGAGATTACAAAACAGGCTAATCTTAGAAGATCAGGATTTTGGCAGAATTTAAAACAAACATTCCATTTCATAAAACATTGACTCTAACCAAAATAGCTCTAAATTAACCAGATTTCAGGAATGGCAAATTAGGAGAAGAGAAGGAGAGAAAGAAAGGATGAGAGAAAGAAAGGACAAGAGAAAGAGAGAAGAAATATGTAGCTACTGCCTTGGATCTGGGGTGGGGCTTCAGCTGCTGTAAAATCCAAGGACTATAAAATAGGACTGTGACCACAGTCATTGCACAATGGCATTTATTGCCCTGGCTTCTGGTGGCCATGCCTTACCCTAGGCGGGGCTTCCAGTCCTCTGGCCACTCTGGGGCTAGGGTGGGCCTCCAGAGTGGGATGTGGGGTGCTCCTTTCAGTCTTCCAGGTGTGCAGTGGCTGACAGCTGGACTAGAACCTCCAGGCAGGTGGGGTGCAGAGTGGTGCACTACTACACTCTCCTCAGCACTTGTCCTGTCGCTGCACTTCAGTTGTTTGAGCCAGTAATCATTTTCTCCCCGTCTCCCACACACCCACAGTAAAAAGGTTATTTTAAATATCTAATATAAACTGTCTCCTCTTTTTGTTTAAAACTATTTCCACTTGTTCTATCACTGTCAATGCGTGTATATAGTCTCTCTCCCTCTCTTTTAGAGGCTAGCCGGCTTTAAGTACTGAAAGGCTCAAAGGCATCCCCATAGCCTTCCCATCTGCAGGCTGAAAGCCTCCAGTTCTGTCAGTCACTTCATCAGAGAGGTGTTCCAGCCCTTTGGTCCTCCAGGACCATTTTTGTGGCCCTCGTCTCTCTGACACGTCCGCGTCTTCCTCTTGTTGGTGTCCCAGTCCTGGATCACCATCATCTCAAGAGGGCAGACTAGAAGGAGAATCTTCCCTTGGCCTGCTGGCCATTTTTGTTTTGATGCAGCCCAGGATGCTCTTGGCTTTCTGGACTGTAAGCACACACAGGGTGATGTCCAGCTTCCCTTCACAAGAGCTGTTCCTCATAGGGATGCTCTCAATGTGTCCTTCACCCAGGCTTACCCATGTCTGGCACTTCCCTTACCCTGATGTAGAACCTGTATTTATTGAACTTCATAACATCTTTGTGGCAATACTGCTCATGTTTGTTCAGATCCCCTTGGATGGCATCCATCATCTTGTGCCAACAGCAGCATTCATTTAGGTATCACCTACAAGCTTGCTGAAGGTGCACCTGATCCCACTGTCTATATCATTGATAAAGGTACTAAGGAGCCCTGAGAGGCAACAAAAGTCACCAGCTTCCATACAGATATTAACCAATACTCCCTGGTTCCACTCATCTAGCCAATTCCTTACTGAATAATTCACCCTTCAAGTCCACATCTATCCAGTATGGAGAAAAGAATGTCATGTGCAACTGTATTTAAAAACTTACAAAAGCTTAGTAGAGATGACAGCAGTCAGTCAGAGGAAGCTCTATGAACTGTTGTGGTCATTCCATCATAGAAGGCAGCCAGGTTGGTCAGGTATAATTTGCCATTAGTGAAATGCCTGACTGTCTCATGACATCTCTTTGTTCTGCATGAGCCTCAGCATTCCTTCCATGAAGATTTATTCCATCATCTTCCCGGACACACAGGTAAGGCTCAGTGGTCTGTTATTCCCCAGCTTCCTTTCTCCCCTTTTCAGAAACAGGAGAGGTGTTTAATTTCTCCCATCACCAGGGACTCTGCCTGACCACCGTGAGTTTTCATATAACATGAATAGTACCTTGGCAGCTACATCAACCATCAGTCCCTCAGGACCCTGAGGTCCCTGTCATCAGGCCCCATAAACTTGTGCTTATTCAGTTTCATCAAGTGGTCAAACCTGTTTCTTGCTCGTAGGGGGTGGGACTTCACTCCTGAAAACCCCACCTCAGGCTGTTGAATGTCAATTGTACTTTTTGTAGGGAGATTTTTAGCAGCCATTTTCAGATGAATTGTTTTGCTCATAGATGGTACCTTGCAGATGTAAAATGTTGATAACTTTTAAGGATAGGTCTGGTTATACTCAGATTTTTAACACTTTTAACAGTGTCTTTGACCTCTAATCAAAGTGCAATTTTTCTCCAAACAAGATTGTGTTTGTAGAATCTTTACAGAACAACCTTGAAAAGAATACTTTTGGGAATAATGATTTCAAAGTCAGTGTGATTTCATAGAATAAATTACTAGTCAGGAAGCCGTCACTCATTCTTAATTAAATTTCTTCATCTAGAGAACTTGAAGTTCTAGTCAGAGCTGTCAGGAATCCTATTCACTTTGTGTCAAGTTTGGTAACATGTGCCAGCATCTCACCTTATTTTCTCAAATATGAAGTAAATCTCCTTA
The DNA here is from genome assembly GCF_028769735.1 of Zonotrichia leucophrys gambelii. Lineage (NCBI taxonomy): Eukaryota > Metazoa > Chordata > Aves > Passeriformes > Passerellidae > Zonotrichia > Zonotrichia leucophrys. Next base: position 41,201,174 of record NC_088200.1, on the reverse strand, counting down.
ACATTTTAATTTGTATTCAATAAACTAGGAAGCTGAGATCTTAAAAGGATATAAGAAATATTTAGGGCAAAATTTAGTTTGGATTTCAAGGCTTTAAAATGGCATAGATACATCAAGGTTAAAACATCCTAGTCCTTTGCACTGACATTACATTATTCGGTTATATCGTATAAGTGAATTATTTAGTTCTAGTTTGATCACATTCATCTGCTCTCATTTGTAGTTTTACTGCTCCTGTGTTTACACATGACCTAGTTTTCTTTGCACTTACACCTACTGCAAGCATTTATAACAAAATAGGTTGAGCACAAACCAGATTAAATATTTAAAGATATTCCTTGTGGTACTCTTCTGCCCTATTTCACTAGTAAAAATGACCAGAGAATACTTTAGAGAGTCAGTGAACGTATTTTATTTGATGAGAGATATATGCAGCAGATATTTGCAGATTTAATAGTTTTTATATAAATGACTTTAAAAGCACATCTTCATAAATAAAGATTAGGTAGAAATTATTGATACAACTACAATTCTTGTAAAGAAAATAGTATTGTTATGTTTTCCTAGTCATTCATATTCTGGTAGTAATTTGCCTAAGGCTACAGGTTCATTTAATATATTTTCCTTATTTTTGTTCACTTCAGTTAATTGACTGCTAATCTACTTTCAAGATTGGTCTGATATTTCAAAACCAAAAGAGCAGATAAGCTAGTGCTCTAGACTCCAGAATGCTGTTATGGCTGTAGAAGAATGCCAAAACTGACTGGAATCTGAAACTAACTCTCCTAAGTAGATGAAAGCAACACCACTGAACTTTGTTTTGCGGAGCTAGAGCAAGGGAAAAGATGAGAGGTGCATAAGGAGCACAAATATGCTAAAGCCCTGGAAACTGCTGCTGCTGTTGAGGGTGGGTGCCATTGCCCCTCCACAGGAGTAGAGAGAACAGGACTGAACAAGAGATGGCAGCAGCTCGAAAGAGATTGTGCCTGCAGCAGAAGGGAGAGGAAGGCAACTACACTGTGATGCTCAGAAACTCCTGATGTGATTTAAACTCTAACAGGAGTTGTGTGTAGCAGTAGTAGTTCCATTTGATTGATTTATGATGTACATGTAAGTGGAAGCTTCTGTAAACTTCTGATGTGAAGCAAGAAAATGCCCTCAAAAGCTTAGATGCTTCTCGGGCCTGTTCAGGTCCAGAAAGATTTCATCCTTTCCCAAGTACTGACTGTTGCAACACTGAAACATATCATTACATTCTAATTCATCTTGAAAAAACTACTCATACGTGGACAATATTTTTGCACCTGAGAAAGTCTGAACTTAGTATGAAAACGTTGGTGAAATATCATGTGACTAACATTACCATTTGGTTATGCTTTTGATGTTTATTTCTTTCAGTGTATTTAATTTTCTAGAACATGGTATTTAATTTTCTAGAGCAACAGATGCCTCAAGGAATTCAGATCCTCTCATTTCAGTGGCTGTTTTAATGAGAGACACTCCAACCTTATTAAAAATATGCAGTCCAGACAACTATCTACTATATGAGGAATGTTCTATATTGATATTAGGATCAACATACTATTTTAAAAATTTTTTTTGTCTTGCATTTCTTTGATTTTGGTACTGCAAAATACTTCTGAGCATTACACAAATGTAAATGAATATCTTCATCCAGTGGTAGTCTATAAAATAGTTGCTGCTTTGTCTTTCTTAGAAGAAAACACTTTTCAGATAATAATTTCTGATTTTTTTCTTCTGCTAATATGAACACTGCACCATAATACTATTTTCCTTTACTTTGTAAAATTATAATAGCCAATTTGAATTAGATCTTGAAATCTGATCAAATAGTCCAGATGTTCTAGCATGAACACTACAGTTTCTCTGTGATCCGTGTCAGAAATGCAGCTGTCAACAGTAAAGCACACCTGCCACCAGTTTTCTGTCAGCAAATTATTTTTCAGTTTTATCAGGAAGAGTAGTAAATTGCCAGAACAATGCTTTGGTCTTATACTGAACCTTGCAACATACTCCAGATTCACAATCCACAAATCAACATGTTTAAGAAAGTTTATGTGGGAATAATCCCGAGTCTCTGAAGTCATGCACTAAAAGAATTTAACTTCAAAATACTATTTGGGATATCTCTCAAATGTTGACCATTACAACAAATTAAGATGCTAAGATTTGCATAGGTAACCTAAGGGCTGTTGTGAGTGTGCATGTATTTACCTCAAGCAGTAGCTAAAGCAAGAGAAATCCATGGCTCATTATCATTCAAATCAGACTTGGTATGTGATTAGCCATTACAGCAGCATTCTGAAGGGAGATAGATTTATGTATGCCAAAATGCATTCAATAACTAAAGTTCTAGATATTCTTTCACCCTCTCTCTTATATGAACAATAGCTTCTGGTACAAGGTTTTAATCTTCTACCCTCTCTAAAGAGAATAGACCTCTAAACCATGTAACTTTTTTAAAGATTCTGATAAGGAGCTGAGGCATCACCCATTTTATAGGATATCACGATTTTTTAAGACTTGAACTGTATTTTCCCAAATGAATGATTAGATGTTTATCTGCTGTACTACCTTGCTGGAGGCTTTATGGTTTAAAACAAACTATATTTGTCAGTTATGTACAATTGCACAATCAACAAGACCTTGATGCTTTTATCTCCTAAAATAAAAACCATTTTGCAGGGCAGTTTCTATCCCTGGACCCCAGCCTTTTAAAGAGCCATTGTTGGGTTTTTTTGTATTTGTTTTTTTGGTTTTAAATTTTAGTACATAGTTTTTAAAAGCATGCAGTAAATGTTCATTTGAGATTCTATTTCTAAAACACTTTTTACTTGATTGTTGTCATGCTATGTCATTAGGCTATTAGTTATTTCTAGTCTTCTGTTGTTTATATGGTTATAATTTCACTAATCATACTCTCTCATTTCTCACTTTCTTCTGACTTACAATAGAGATTTTGAATTATGTGAAATTGTCTGTGCTTGTAGTTGTAGAGAACTGTTCGCTGAAAAAAGTTCATAACTCTTGATGAAATAGCTGAGCCCCTGATTTGTAGAGAGCTTACTGACTTCACCCTTGAGACATCACCTTCATACTTTACATATTTGTGAATATCTTCATCTCATTCTTTAGAAATAGTGTTAATAGTTGTAAAACTAACCGTAGAGTATTGTGGGTGCAGACAATTTCACTTTGCTTAGTTATAACACATTATGGAAAACTCAACTACCAACTGAGACTTGTGTTTCACTAAGCAGACTTGTATCTTACTAAATATAGTAAAGATTCCGTTTTACATCATCTGACAAATTGTCATTTAACACTGAACAACCAAAAGAAAAAACTAGACTGCCTTTTAGGAAGCCGATCCCACAGCTAGTCATTAGAAATTTTCACAGAAATTGACCTCTGCTGGAGTCTAGAAACTACAATGGACGATGAAATGTAAGCAGCTTCTGAGATACAATTCCCACACTGGGCCTTTTATGGCTAAGACCAAGTGAGAGGGCCCTATGAATGTCTAAAAACAAATTCACATTGCATTCAGATTAACATCACATGGGAAGGCCAATATGTTACGTAGAGCTAAGACATTCATCATCAGCATGGTTTATTCTTTCTACAGTTCATTGAGACCTAGCTCCATTGGCAATTTGGCTCATAGGAAAGCAGCTTAAGGACAGTTGCTAGTACAGAGCAGTTATGGCTGCATTTACAGTAGTGTTGTCCTCATCACTATGCAACACAGATTTAAAACAATATTGCAGGCAGGATATATTGGTAAGGCCACAGATTAATTAATCTTCTGCTGCACTACCAGCTCTTTGTACATCTGAATAAACTAATTTTGTGTCAGAATACTTAAGGACTTCTCTTGCATATTGCAAAGGATCTCCTCTTCAGAGAACACACGGGATGTTGCGAATCTGTTTAAATTTCAAGTATGATTTGTGCAGCCTCTACTTTGCTCGGCATATTGTGCAGTTTAAGATATTTCCCCTTTCATCCCCTATAAAATTATCACATAGACACAATAGAGGTATATAAAATTAACCCAAAAGATTTAAAATAAGTACGATTTATATTGTTATGCATGCATACATATATGTTTATACACAGAAATATAATATTCATGGTTAATAAATAGCAAACATCTCAGCTACTTCCAAAGACTACTAAAAGATCTTGTATTAATTTTCTAAGAAAATAGAGGAATATTCAAAAACAGCTTGGGAGGAAAGGAAGGAGAAACATTTTGTATAATCCAGGGGCAAGAACTGTATATAATAGTGTCAGTGAAGAGCCATGTGAACGTACGACCAGTTTCCTTGCTGACATAATCCTAAGCAAAAAACCACCACCTCATGGACAGGACAATAGCTAAGCTAAATTTACTTCCAGAGTACAGATTAAAACTGATTTAACAAATTTTGAACAACTTTTTTTGCTGAGCACAGAAATTGACTGACTTGATAAAATTTTCCTCAAGAACAAAGATATACAATGAAAATATTATTCAAGGAGTGGCAGCCGCAACTCAATCCTGTGCTAATTCTATCTGAAAAGTTAGGGCAGAATAACTCATTAATGAAACTTTATTGTATTTTATTGCTAAGAATGATGAATTTACATATTCAAATAGAATTTCAAAGAAAGGAAAGTATATTATTTAGATTAGCATAGAATATTAGAGAGTTCTAAATAATTCATGAAATGTTAACTGCATAAATTTTACTTCTGTATTTTTAAATTAGATGTAAGTAAGAATGTTTTCAGAGGAAAAAATATACAGTATACTACACATGCCATTATAGCTACTTAGCTTTGTAAGAGCTTAAGATTTATTTGTATTAGGCTAGCCATTAAATATAAATATGCATCTTTGACCAGTCTCTTTTTACCCGTCTTTGTTTTGTAAGCATTGTAGTCGTTATCCTGTTAGTTAAGAACAAATGCAACATAACAATGCTTAACTACGATATTCAAAATATTTACATTTTTACGTGCATTTCAGTCACCTGAATCTAAAAATAAAATTTAAAAAAAAGGAAAAAAAAAAGGAAAGGGAAGGAAAGAAACCAAACTCCTAGTACTAAGTGCCATTAGTTTTAATTTTATATTTATCCACATAAACATAAAATTTAAAAGTTTTTTTGGGATATTGGCCATATGTTTTATTTTCCATAGGCCAAAGCCTTGATCAATCAAGTAATGGCAGGTTGACTCATGCAATTACATAGAAGACTGTATTTTGATATGTAGCCAACACACTGAAACAACTTTCCAAGTGTTGACGGGAACTAAGAAAAGTAAAAGCTATTTTGGAAAAGAAAAGAAAAAAAATTATCACTTTTCATTTTTCAAGAGACAAATTGCCAGCAAACTTGCTGTCTTTCAAAAGGAAAAGGTTAGCTCAGAAATTTCTTACAGATTCATGTGGATTTTGCTTTAAGTGTTCTCTAAAACTGTGTCATGGTTTAACCCCAATTGGAAATTAAGCCAATGGAGCTACACTCTCACTCCCATCACCAGAATCACTCATGGTGGAGAGGAGAATCAGAAAGAATAGACAAACCTCTTGATCTGGGAAAAGAATAAATTAATACTAGAAAAAAAATAATAGCAATAAATAGTAATTTCAATATAAATATGCAGCTAACACTAAATATTATTATATTAACAATAGTAATAACAAAGTAACAATAATTGAATAGTAAAAATAATAATAATACCAAGAGCAGGAATGATAAAGAGAGAAAGAGAAAGAGGAACAAAATACAGGAGAAACAATTTATGCACAATAATGCTAACTGATGTCCATCCCTGGACAGTGATTGTTCTCTTCCAGACAACTTTTCCCTTTACATGCTGGCTTGAAATTCCAAGATTTGGAGCATTTGATCAATTGCAGTCTCCTGTCCTAGTCATGCTCCCTCTCAGCTTTTTGTGTAGTTCCTCTATTTTAGAGCATGAGATCCTAAAAATGGTTTTTGTCCCCTTTCCTTAGGGTATGGACTACATAGCAATAGTCAAAACATTGGTGTATTATCAACATTATTCTCATCAAAGCCATATCAGCTTTTTATCCTTTGAAGTACAGTCTCCTTTTGCTAATAGTCTAAAAATCTAGTGCTATAGGTTAATTTGTTGAGAAAGTAGTGAATGCTAAGGGAAACACGTAGGAACAGAGACTGATTACTTGTCAATAAGGCCTAAAAAATCTACTGAAATCATTGCTTTTGTTGCTCAAAGCACCAAATGTGCTAGGACTTTTACTAAACGTTTTCCATTCTACTGGTAATAATTCTAGACACAAGCTTTAAATTAACATTAGATAATGGATTTTTTGCCAATATATATTAATAATTCTGTATCTTACTTCAGAGGAAAATCTCATTTTGTCAACAAACCTTCCATAAGTTTAGTACAGAACAGCTTCCAGAAAGTGTATTCTGTGCAATTTCCATCTGAAAAATAAATGTCTGACATTTAGCAGAGTGAAAAACCACTCCACTCTGTTTCGTAGCTTTTCAGCTCCTTTCTGACTTGACTGCAGCCCAAAAAGGCAAAGACACAAACCAAACTTTTTTTTTCTAGTTACAAGAAAGTTTTAATTGAAAACGAGTGTGCTAGGTTTGAGCACAGCTTCAGCAGATTAGCAGTTAAATTAGAAGGGGCTTTTCGCTGAAGTTCCAGTGTGGATGTGTCACTGTGCCCTGTCACTCTGAAAAGCGATGGGGCTTTGTTATCAGTGCTGAGCACAGACAGCCTCCTGATGCAGAAGCAGACTGAAATAGGCTGCCAAGGTGATGAAGGCACCATGCACATGTTGCATCCTCCTGTGAGGGGAGATGTGGTTGGGCTCTGTGGACAAAATGCTCTGCTCAAACAGGCTGATCACCTCCCAGGGCCTGGTTTCCTGATAAGTAACAAAAAAAAAAAAAAAGGAAAAAAATGAAAAAATAAAAGAATGTACTGATGGAAAAAAATGTTCATCTTAGATCAGTTCAAGGAGCATTAAGAAATTCAGAGACTACAGCAGCATTTCTTACTAATAAATGAATCCTTGCATATTTGTTGATCACCCCTTTACGCAGGAAAAATATTTGTGGATTAGTCATTGTTAAGAGTTCAGTATGGGTAGAAGTTCCAAGATTTAAGAGATGTTCATATCTTGTATTGAGGTTTCAGGTTAAGAAAGGGTTATGTGAATGTATTTTCAGCTTCCATGATTAAGAATTAATATTATTAACATCAAAGTCATCTGTTCTATAGTTCCAGCCTGTACTGCTCTGATAGAAAATTTATTTGGTTACTTTTTTCTTTTTGTTGCCCTTTACCACAAGTAAGTACCTCTTCTTGGGCCTAGAATGGCAATCTACATATCAGCCATTTGATACTTAGTTATGTCTAATCTTTTAAGACACCCATTTCAATATTTGAAACAAAATTTTCATGTGTTCTCTTCCTAGAATGATATAACGAAGACTCCTAGTTTCTCATTTTTTACCTTCCTTGTCAACCAAAACTGTGGAATACCAGAAGCAAGTATTTTATATCCGCACAGCAATGTTATGGATCTCCCTCCCTGGATGTGTGCCCAGTTGTGCCTTTTTGCACAACATAAAATTTACATTCTGTACTCATATGATTCAAATCTGTGCATATTTGGAACAGAGGAGTCAGAGACAATATGATTTTTTAAAAAATTTCTCTCCTCTGCATTTATAGATATTTTCAAAATTAAATAAAACAAAATTCAAAATTAGATTTGAGTAATCAATATGTTTACTTTAAGCTATTCAATTTGCCTCATAAACTTTGCTGCTGCAACAAAGTGTTAATGGAAAAGTCATGTAATCCAGTAAATCTGAAATAAAAGGTGTGAAATATGAATAAAATTTTCCTAGACAAGATACATAATAATTTCAGTAACTTGTAACAAGCATGTTACTTTACACAGCATTATATAGTTCCATCTTTATGAATTTTTTGCTGTTGGATAGTCTGCCAGGCCAAATTAGCCGTAGATGTGAAATATATCCTGGTATGAAGTTTCTTTCAAGAAAGTGATCCATAAAATACCCTGGCACTGGAAGATCTTCCCTTGAAGTTTACATCACAATGAACTGAACCATAAAATTACAGAATATAGTGTGTTGGAAGGGACTTCTCAGGGCCGTTGAGTCCAACTCCTGGCCCTGCACAGGATTCCAAAGAATCGCACCATGTGCCTGAGAGCAGTGTCCAAACGCCTCTTGAACTCTGTTTGGCTGGAGCTGTGACCACGGCCCTGGGGATCGTCTTCCAGTGCCCAGCCACTCTCTGCGTGAAAAATTTGGACCTCCCCCACTCAGCTGTTGGATAGAGATTGTGTTAATAAAGTCACAGGCTTGGAGTGCTGTATACTCCACATCTTTTGTTTATGTAGGAAGTTCAAATATAAAAAACTGAATATGTTATTTACCATGGCATATCTTCATATTTTCCCTTTTACTTTGAAGATGTTATGGTTTTGATAAAATACTCTCTTAAAAATTTTGGTATTATGGCTGAAGTGTAAATGGTACTACTGTTCTTTAAAGAGATGTGCTTTTTCTTTTATTACTGAATGGCTTTTCACTTACTGAATGACTTTTTTTTTATTTCTTGTAAACTCAGAAAAAGTATCAAACAAAATTAAATACCTGTGCTAACTTTTTAAAGAAATTACAAGATTTTCTTATACTTCTTATATTTATTTGGAAACTGTTAAATTACAATGATTGTAGACATAAATAAATAACTTTTAACTGTAGTTTTTTCAAGCTTAAGCATTTGAAATTTAAACATATAATTACAGTTGGTTTCATTAATATAGAAAGTTTATAGTTTCATTATTAGGTCTGGCTAGAAAAGTAAAACAGCATCACAACTAGAATAACAGTTTTTCAAAATTTCCTAGATTTTTTTAAGAGCCTAACCTTGATGAAACTGAGACACAGATAGTGATTGAGTGTCATTTAATGGATATGATTTCATTCAGAGACTTCACTTAATCAACTGATTTCAGTATTTTTTATAGAGATGGAAAATCTAGAAGATAAACACACACATTTTCTTTCTCTTTTTCTCCCTTTCTGTTAAATATATTTCACTATTCCACCTGGAGTCTCTGCAAGTAGATCCACAAAGCTTACAACTGTTCTCATTGTCAATGAATATACTGAGATAATGTCATTATACTGGAAAGGATTTGCAAGTATATATGAACTAAATGAGATTGAGTTGGGCGTGAAAAATTACATTGAATTAATTCTTGTTTTAAAAAAGGTAGGTTTTTCTATTTGAAGGTCATTGCATGCACTGTCAGTCAGAACACACAAAGCAACTATTAGATGAAAGGTAAGGATGTAATACTGCAATTCTTCAATTTGCTGAGAAACAGAATCAAGCACTGTGGGAAGAGTAGCAGGAAATATACATTTGCAGCAGAACAGAAGCAATTTGATTCCTTGTTTGTTTGCTTTCTTACTAATTGAAAAGCAGACTATAAAAGAACCCAGAGGTTAAAATTAAAAATTACTTGGTAGGTTGAAGCTGGTGGAAGATGAGATACAGAAATAAATACAAGACCTTGTTTTTCTTTATGGTAGAGGATTGGGAGGGTATGGTTATCCATTTCCTTTAAATTCTAAATGCTTTTTCTCTATGGTCAATGTTAATGGATGATCAATTTTCCAACATTTTAAAAGTGAAATTCATTGCAGTACTTCCCAGCTTTGAGTTGAAGAACATTTTAAAAATTAGATGCCTATCTTGGAAAATTTCTGAGATATTGACCTATTTTGATTTAATACAGCCCTTAATTCAGGGGTTTTTAATTAATTTATTTATTTTACTGCAGTTTTACAGGCATACATAGTAATTTTACATTTTAATAAAAGGAATTCAGTGAGTGTCAGAGAGGAAGACTGCAGATTTGTCTTGTCCTGGTCATTTTTCTAGAATGTATGAACATGCATACCAGAAGAAGGATAGGGTGTCTGAGTCTAATTGGCACTTCTGGATATCATCTACTGCAACTCTCTGCTCAGAACAGGGATAGTTAAAACAGGTTGCTCAGGAAAGGCTGTTAATTCCTCTGAGACTGGACGCTACATACCCTCTCTGGACAGCCTTTGCCAGTTGCTGACCGTGTTCACAAGAAAAATATCTTTCTTATATTCAGATGGAACTTCAAAATTTCCAGGTTTTGCCCATTGTCTAGGCCACTCTGTAGTTCTGGAAAGTGTTTACTAAAGTATCAATGTCACATTACTAACAAGATGTCCATACCGTTGTTATGCTATCCAGGACACAGTTTCCCCTTTCGTGTCTGCAGCAGTGCGCTGTGGCCTCCAGTTCAGCTTACTATCCACCAGGACACCTAGGATTTTTATTGTCAGATGAAAAAAGTCTTTAATAGTCCATGTATTGTAAATTTTTACGTGTCTTGCCAGAAGAGGAAGACTCGAGGATTAATGACTGCAGGATTACACTGCAGGTATCATCACTGGAACTGAAAGGTGTGACTTCCAAGGTGTGACTGAGACAATGTCAACAAGCTTCATTTGAGTTTGCATTTTCTCTACTTACACTTTCTGCTTCCCTCTCATGGAAGCTGTTATTTTACTGTTGCACCTCATCCATTCCACTTCTTTATTTTTCTGGCACTGAATGATGTACAAAGAAAAAAGATGCACCTAGGAATAAGTTTCCAGGACTTTACATTCCCTGTTCATAGTGTTAAGAACTGAAGTAGCAATGAATAACAACATCAAACCAATTTTTCTAGTGACAATGTGAGTGACCCACTCCAGTGATTTTAACCTTCTGGAAATCCAAAGGCATATGCACATTTAAAAAGCAATAGTCAGTTATTTCTATAGAAAAAATTAAAGTAATAGATAGATATAATTAAAATACTTTGGGGCTCAGCTGTTTCTTACATGATCTTATGCAAGTTGTTTGGAATGCACTGAAAGTTTGACTATTTGTCTCAGAACATAACTCTAAGAAAATATTCATAAATAGATCCTAGAATATCATTCATATTTTCTAAACATGTATGCAATATTGTTTGCACAGGATTTGCAATTTATATTATCAGGGACCAAACGAGCAATTGAATAAAATCTGTCAAGTCATAATGTTGTGTTTAACACAAGTGCACATCCAATCCTCCCAGCAAGAAATGAATTGTGATTTCATGCTGCAAGTTTTCACAATACAGAGGACTTCTTATTCAGATTTCCATTTTAAAAGAGACAACTAGAATACAGTCTTATCTATATTAACTTATAATTTCATATGAAAAAAACCTATATCAACAACCAAAAAAACGTATTTCAAAGGGCAATATAGAAGTTCTACAAAGTATTTAGTAGTATTACTAGAAATGTATAATAGTGCATAAAAACTGGTACCTGTGTTCATACATCTGTTCTTGATTTTATTGTCCTATGTGTTTTTTAAACTCCAGTTTTTGGCTAAAGATTCACTATGCTGGGGGACAAATTACCCTTAGAATCCACTGATTTGGATTATTTGACAAGGAGACCTATAATTTCCATTTCATTCTGTTCAAAAAACATGTAATACAGTGAAAATAGTACAGTGAACAATCAAATTCCTTGAGTAATACTATTATGCATTCATCCTTTTAAATATTTAACAAAATTATTGTATAGAGGACTAATTGTAGATGCTTTTCTTTTACTGTGAGTTGATAGGGATGTAATCTGTGTACAGGAAAAACACTGAGTTTTTATGCCTTATTTATTTTTACTTTTGCATTAGTGTCACTGGATGTTTTATCTTATTTACATCAATTAATTTACACTAGAAAGCATTATTGCAGTAAGCTGCTCTTTGAATTTCCCTCGAAAATTTTTCTACATGTCTACAGCAACAACATAACTAGGAATTCTAATTTGAGTTAATGATTTGAACCATTAGAGAACAAAAAAAGAAAAAAAAAAACAGTAAACCCTATATTCTTCATTCTAAAAACACAGCACAAGATTATCTTGGTTTTAGTCCCAAACCAGTTCTGATTACCTAAAAGGAAATTTATTAGAAACTGTATCTAATGCAGTAAACTTGAAATACTCCTTGTGCATGTAAGCAGCTTTGTTTAAGGACTAAAACACTTCTGACATTAAAAAAAAATCAAAAACCAAAAAACAAACAAATAAAAAAAAACCTTTAACCTTTAATATTGCTGCTAGTATTTTATTTAAAATGAACCTCAAATAAAGGATGATTCAGTATACTTCTTGTCTTGATTATAATTTTTCATACTTTTGTTTTGCAGTGTAGATTTCATTATTAAAAAATATGTTGGCCTATAGAACTAGGTTTCATGTTTATTGGGGTAGGTTTTTTGTCATTTGATTGATTTTTTTTGTTTGTTTTATAAACACTTCTAATTCCCCAAGTACAAAGCCCGTGAAAAGTTAACAATAAAGCAATTGTCTATAGTAAAAATAAAATACTAATTAGTTTTTAAGCTTAGAAAACAACGGTATGTATATTGCAGTCATTGTTGTTCTGCAGGCTTTCCATAAGTATCCTAAGAAAAGTAAAAACAAAATTGTATTCTCCACACAAGACCCCAACCTAGCTTAAGTTTTGGAAGTCCTCTACCAGTAATAATTTAAAAAGTGCCTGCAGTCAAATGAAGTACCAAAACTATTCCAAGTGTCTCTCTGATTAATAAAGGTAGTTAGATTTAATGGCAGCTGACACTTCAAAGCTATCCCAGTTCTGAGATATGTTGTTTCTCACAGAAGATGTATTGGTGAGATCCATGTAGTGTGCTACGCCAACATCCAGCCACTCTCACTTCCTCCTCTCAACATGATAACAGAAAAACTAAACTGGAAAAACTTGTGGGATGGGACAAGGACAGGGAGGCCACTTACCAAGTACCTTCAAGGGCAACATTGACTAAAAATTCTGGGAAAATTAATGTAATTTATAAAACAACAACAAAGATAAAAACACCTTCCCCCACACTCCTTTCTTCTTCCAGGCTCAACTTAATTTCTGACTCCTCTACCTCATGTTCCCTGAGTGAGGGATGGGAAGTGAATGCTGCAGTTAGCTCATAAGAGTTCCTCTCTACAGCTCCTCAGTCTTTTTCCCTATTCCAAGACTGGTCCCTCACACACAGAAATGCGGCTGTGTGGATTCTTCTGTTCTTCTCTGCGACCTCTTTCTTCCAGCACCCGAGCCCCTGCACATTTACTAAGGCTTTGTGTTTATTTTTGCAAAACCTTGATTCCTCTGACTCTTCCTTATTAGGGAACATCAGCAGCAGGGTACTCACAACACCACTGTAGTGACAAATCAGAACTGTGAACAGCCACTGTAAGAGCTGACCCAGTTGTCTGTGAAGACTCTCCTTCACACGCTAATAGTCCTGCATATATTCTTGAGGGTACTATTTAGGGCATATATATGTCACAAAATAATACTAGCATAAAGAAATTATGCAGTGTTCGTGAGGAGAGTTCCCTTTGTAGGCCAGATTTTACTCATTGAAGAGAAGAAGCATGTTATACATCATATTCATGTCCTAAATATTTATTACCTCATGGTAAATCATAAGTATTTATAACCTCATGGTTACCTATTACATCTTTTTCTCCCATACTTCCTGAATGTGTAATCTCTCAAGTCCACACAGCAAAACCTCTCTCTCCTGGTGCTGCCAATGGAACATGTTTTGGGATGTCTGGAGAAACATCTTTCCTTTTACCTGATTCTCATTTAGTGAATGACTGGAATTGCAAACAATTTCTTTAACAGTTTATTTGTGGGATGGTTCTTGGCAGAGGCTGGATTCAAAATACTGTCAGTGAGAAAATGTTGAGAATTATTATAATTGGTATCATTTCCCACTCATTTAAGTTTAATTAAGATAAAGCTAAAAGAGAGCTAAAACTTCCCATTAAGTTCTATTTTATATTTTGACATCTTATTTATGCATAATATATGTGTGTGTGTGTATATGCGTGTGTGTGTGTAGCATATTTCTGTGCATTACATTCTTGCATATCACCTTGTACCACTATATAAAGATAAATAAATAATTTCAAATAAAAATATTGAAGGTTTACCAGCAAAGTCTGAACACAAGATTTGATGAAAATATTTCATTTGACCAGCAGAAATAAGAATTTAGCAGTACAAGTCTTGCCTTTTTGTTAATACAAAATTTCAAGGAAGTCACATCTACCTTCATAAAGCATAACGAGTAAGGGCTTATATGAGTCTGAGATGATGTAACAATGGAAATAACTATGGTATTCACAATTTACATGCTGTACCTTTTCTCTGTCTTACTCTCTGTGTCCTTGTTCTTCTTGTTAGCAAGGTAGCCTGTAGGTTTCTTTATATATACCTAGCTGTAATGAGTCAGAGCAGAATAGGATCTTTGGAATACACTTGTTCCTCAGTGGACTGAGAAAGCCTCTCATTACACTTTGTGGGGGTTTTTTGCTATTGGTTACAGAGAGGGGTGGGTAATTTTTTAAATTAGTAATTACAGTGTGTTTGAGTTTTGCTATTATGAAATATTTTAGCAAGAAGAGAATCCATCTATAGCTGTTAAATGTGTACAGTAGGTCTTAATTTATGCGTACGATTTGGGAAGTTCTAAGAGTGCAATTTTAAAATAATTTTACAGTGACATAAATCAGTGAGGGTATTTACTTTAGTTTTTTACAAATTTCCAATACCATTTTTTCCTGTGAGAAAAAATAATATCAAAATATCCCTATAACTTTTATGCCCCATATGTCATATAGTGAAAATTGTTAGTTTGCACCAAGACATATTTAGGGCCCATATCCCAATATCAAGACAGTGGTAATGTATTCACTCTGCTAAAAATTTCCTTTTCTTTCTTACCTCTGTCTCATACTTCTTGACTCACTGTCTCAACTTGTCTAAAGCTGCTGGGAGAATTAAAATTTCTGGCAGATGCCATCGGTAATGTTAGCATATGGATTGGTTTCAGCATACATGCCACAGTTTTTACACTGTTGAACCATGTATGTATATATTTACATTAGCTTAAGCTCTTTATTTGTATATGCATGCAATTCTTTGCTTATTTACTCTTTATCCATCAACATCTTTTTTCAGACATAATTGGTTTCTCTGCTTCACATACACTATCTTCCCTAGAGTAATCTTCAATCTCAGTAAGCACAAAAACAGTAGGAAGCAAATTGTACCCTAGGATGCTCAACCATCTTTTCTACTGAAGTCATTAGCATCCCTGAGTGATAAGTCATCAAGGGAAGAATTTCACCCCAATTGTTTATGTCACAAGTCACTATCTTTTCAAGCAGAAATCATTAGAGGAACCTCTCCTATTTTTTCTTGGAATCAGAATTCCCTAAGCCACTTTAAAAATTTAGGGTGCATAAAGGATATGACATTGACATTTTTGAGAACTTCTGGAGAGCAAAATTTCTTTGCAGATATGAAGGTTAGTTATTTCTGTGAGGCTTATAATTCTGGTAAAATGCTTAACTAGGCAAATATATATATATATATATATATATATATATATATATATATATATATGTTTCATTACATTGGTATTGAGATATATGCAATTCTGAATCAGGTATACACTTAAAAATTTTTTCCTACTTTGCAGTTACACAAGAACAGAAAATTGAGGAAACCTGAATTTGGGCTGGGTTGGGAAGAAAAGTCACTTTCCTTGTTGTTAATAAAAGATGACTACAGGCAAAGGTTCACATTCTTCATTGCTTTCCCTATGTTACCCTCAACTACTGTCCTAATGAAGACAGAGTAAACGAGAAATTAAAGAAAAGCCAAACATGACCACTAGCAAAAATAAAAGTGATTTAAATAACACCAGCAAAATCTGAGATGCAGAAAACTAAAGATGTGGATTATAATTTGGTGGAACAGAGAAGTATTAGGGCTAGTACAGAAGAAACAAAGCATTATCTAATGCAGGAAGAAGATAAAAGTTTCAAAGAGAGAGAAAAGTGAACAGTAATACAGGAGACTGATAGCAGCAAAAGAAAAGTGGCAATTGATTTACTCAGCTAAAATGAAATCTGGGTAGAGAACAGGATAAAGGCAAGGGAAATTAGCAATCAGTTAGGAATAGTATTGCATCTCACATATGGTTTTCTTCTCAGAATACCCTTTATGAATATCACCAGTCCATATTCTATCATGGAAGGGAAAGAAGTACCAGAGGAGAATAGGAAAGGAAAAGTGACTTTGGGAAAGGGTAGGAGCATACGTTAACTCTTCCAGCCAAAGGTAAGAAGGATAAATCTGAGAGGTGATGGGAAAAAGAAATAGAAAAAAGAGTATCCAAAACTACTGGAAGTCGATACCGTGGACTTTTACTGTAAAAAGACCATAAAGTCAATAAACAAGGATGTTTTTAATGAGTGCAGACAGTTCTTTCATAAGCAATTTTAGAGGAAAAGAGTGAAAAGGGAAGTTGTGTGCATGAAAAGATAATTTGATAAGTTGGATGACACATAATCTAGGACAGAACTACAAGGAAGTATGGAATAAAGAACAGAATGATGCATCTTTAGAGGTGGCTTTCTCTTTCAGAAAATCTATCTGAAACTGATGCTAGCTTTAGGTCTATATTTGTCCAGAGCAATAAACAAGTCAGCAAGGGAAAAAGAACTGAGTTTCACACGTTAAAAGAGAAGTGATGAGGAACAAGGAAAGGAAGATATAGTTTCGCCTTATATTTTGGGGCTTTTCATATGCTGCCATAAACTTCCTCTGAATATTTCTTTAACGCTGTTTAAAATTCACTGTAATTTATTTCCACTCAGCATGTTTTCTGATTGCAATTATCTCTTTATTCTTATCTTTCACTACAAATCTTAATGGCAGTTGTGATTAGGAGTCTGCTGCTTATTGATTACGTTGATATGTGCATAGCAAGTTATTTATGTACTTAATTTAAATTAATTTTATTTGCGGAATTGAAACAGATGTTTTGCAGTTGTGATTTCCAACTGACTGTTCAATGAAGTGTCACTTACATGAAGCTTTTTTTCTTTCCAGAAGCTTTTATTTAGCTTGCCTTTATGTTTCTGATCAGGACTGCATGAGAAAATTACTTTCATAACTAACACAAGTAGACATTATGAGATTTATGGTTCATTCTCTCCCTATTGAATATGTACTGTGTTACTAAGCTCATTGAAAATCTTTCTGGTTCTGTTTATGCATACTTTTTACATTACTTCAGATACTGACTGAGCAGTAAATCACAGTAGCCTTGGATGCCACATATGTGAGTGCATGTGTACATGTGATACGTGTTTCAGCTAATAATCTATGGAACTGAGATATGTATGAGTATTCTTTAAATCATGCTTCAAGGCAACACTAAAGACTAACATTCTTTATGTAGACCTCTAAAGGTCATCTATATTCTAATATAGACATGAAGCTTTTTCTTTCTTCTTATACGGCCAGCCCTTCATATCCTGCTTTTTAAAGGAGAGTAAAATAATTTTGTAAATAAGAGTAAAACCAACACAACCCATGACAAAGGGCTTGGAAGGTCTTTGCAATAGTTTTTGTCTGTACAGCTGGTACTCTTTTGACCTGCTTCATATGCCAAATGCATTTTTATTGCTTTTGAGGAGAATAAGAAACTTAAATATCACTATTGACATAGTCTATGTAAAAATTATAATTGAATATGAAAGACCCATTTGTACTTAGAATCCTGAAACTGTGACACCATCAATGCCTTTACATTCTCTCTTTGGTCTCCTTTTTAAAAATTTATAAACCTGATAAAGATGTTGTCTACTCTCTTACAATTTCCTGGTCAGGGCACAATTGGCAAGATTTCTTTGTTCCCCAATATAAAATTATGTGTTATTAAATGCTATGGAATTTCTGCTCTCTATTTTGCAATGAAGGTTCTAGAAAATAGTTAACTTTTCCATGGTGTGTGGTATCTGTAGTGTATTTTGCCAACAACAAGATGCATTAGAACATGTTCTCTTGGTCTTGCACAAGGAGGTGGAAATGCAAATCTTGGATCATATGTGTTGAATTTCCTGGACTAAGATAGTTCCTGGCACTTACAATGTTTATTTTTAGATTTCATATACTCTGTTTTGCTGCAGTTTTAGTTCCTTGTTGGATCTTATATGACTTCATATCTTGAAAAGTCATTAGCCATTTTCTCTATTGCTGCGTAATGGAAAATAAAGCAGGGACTGAGGATCTTGTTGTTTTAAGTGATGATAAATCAGTCTTCCATCTAGGAAATACATGATCACTAGTTTGAGACTTTTATTCCTAGTGCTACTACTTTTAGAAAAGTTGTTTTTATTGGCGTTTTTATTTGTCTTTGGGTTTGGTTTTTTTTAATACAAATCTGTTATTTCTAAAAAAAGAAAGTGGAAATTAAGCATTGCAGACCTCTTGAAAGGAACTGATGGGAATACAAAGTTATAAATTCTGTGTTTAGAATTTCTATGATCATCATACTTGCTTGAAATTTGGTTTCTTTAACATAGATGGATTTCACATGGTTTGACTTGAAAAAAGAAGTAATTAAAAATAGTAATTAAGCATCATAAAAATTAGCCTACTTTATGAAAGATGCAAGTTGACCATGAGCCCTTTACAAACAGAGAAATAGCCTTTCTTTGTTTTTTAAGATCTTTACCTCTTTTTCCTTCTCTACTCCTCCAGGATTCTGTGCAAAGTAGTTTTCATCTGTAATTAGGATTTTCCTAGGCCAGAAAAAAACTATAAGCTTCATAGATATGATGATTTGTTGTATCCTTGTTGGAGACAGTGCATCTTTTTGCCATGTAAGATAGGGGCAACTCAAGACATTTGCATTATATTGTAACGTTTGCAAACATATTACAAAATGAAGATCAAAGTACTTTGACTGCTAAAACATTCAGCAGCTCCTGGAAATGGAAGCTGTTCGCTGTCAGCCTAAAAATACCAGGTAATTATCTGAATCTAACAATATATGTTTAATGTCAACATGTTACTTGTTATGCTTTCTGTGTCCTTTTCAGGACATATAGAAGGAACTACTTGACTGCTTAGTTGCTTTTATACTTATCATTGCACCATCATATAGCATATAAACTACTAGTAAAAATCTTCAGTTTGTCTACCTGTCTGTGCACACAGACATGTATGCAAGAACTAATTACACAGGTTTTTTTGTTTTTTTTACTTTGTATTTCTGTTGGTCTGCAATTAAGCTGAGGAATACAAGGAGTTTGGTTTGGTTTTTTCGCTACATTGATTATAAATGTAGTTACGTTGATTATAAACGTTAAATGAACCATTCCTTTAAAGGGGAATGGGAGCAAGGCGGCTGAGCAGGGTGTTATTTGTTTTATATGCAGTGTAACATTCATGATTCTATAAAAGCCTGTGGTACTATCAGGCTTGATTGTGACAGGTCGTATCAATTTTTTTTAGGTTAACCTCCATAAAAAGAAAGTTACTAGTCTTTAAACTGAATCATACATATTCCTACAGTCTGTGATTTAAACTTGTTCATCCTGCCCATCCTACAAGAGTAGATTCCAGGGAACACAGAAAGTTCCAAATTTCAGGAGACATCAATGTGTGCCTCTAGGGTTTTTCATGACACATCATAAATTGCACTGAATTTGTCAGTCCTTCAAAAAAGAAATGTTGGAGTTGAGAAAGAAAAAGTAATCATGGTTTTGAATTTTTAAAAAATGTTAAAATAGTAAGAGGAGCTTTGAACTTCATCAACTGGAATTCTTTTCTTCAAGTACTGAAGAAGGAAAATTTTTGAGTTCTGTGTTCTATCTCCTTACCTCTGTCCATTATTCAAAAATACTGGCAAACACAAATAACTCCAGCCAGCCAGAGAATGTGCAGCTATTGTGCTGTGAATTAAAAATAGGAAAGCTGATCTTTTGCTACTTACATATTGGAATCTTTGAGACTGCCTTAAAAGGCTTAGACAAAGCTGTGCACAGCAATTGTACTTATCTTTGTACCGCCAGAGGATTCTTAGGTGACGTGCTGCCATGTTCCCATTTATTCTAATACTGTAATTACTGTAGAATTTGGATCAACTGTAGTAATTATGTGCACGTAAAGCATCCTTTAGCAGCTTTAACAATGGGATTCACTATATAGAGTCTAACCTTCATAGCTGACAGAAACTTTACCATTCCATAGAACTTCTAATACCAGTATCGCTATAATTACCTTGCTAAAACAGGCAAATAATTTTGTGAATGTAATGAAGGAAAAGACAGATTTTTTCAGTGTTGATGTAAGACAAATTTTAAATTAATATCTCAATAAGGTTTCAATTTTAACAGCATTATACTTAATTTTAACTCTTAGTCTTCTGTGTTTGTCAAGCAAGTGTAACTGTTTTGAACCTAAAATATAGCAGAAAAGTGAGTGGCTGACAGTCTGATTTGTTTCAAAGTGTTGAAAAAATATTTTCCCAATGGTTTCTAGCCAAGAGCTATGCAAATATAAATTTATATTCAAATAAACAGCATTAAAATTGTTATTAATGTACAGTGCCCTCCTAGATATTTATTGCTGCAGTACAACTTCTGATTTGTATGAATCAGTTTTCATTGTCATTTATTAGCAATCAACTATGATTATTTGGCTCTAGTGTTAGTAAACTATAATTCATCATCTTCCTATCTTTTATTTATGAGACAATGTCAAACGAAAGAAACAAATTATGCATTGTTATTGTTTGGAAGCGCTCTGCACTCTACAGCATATTAACTTTGCCATGAAGCGTCAGTATTCAATGTTCTGCTCTGACTACCATGTACATCCAATCTGCCTTCATCTCACACAATGGAGAAAGTTGACTTTTCAGTGGAATCTCACATTCTGGCAACTGTGAGTCCAGAAACAGTTCTGAAAAAACCCTGACCCATTAAAGTCAATGGGATAATTGCCATTTATTTCAGAGAAGCCAAGATTTCATCCCTTCTGTTCCCTGTGTTGATACTTTTCTTGACACCTGTGCTAAGCAAATAGGAAGCAGAAGAGAATAGATTCCTTCTGTTCATCCTTGTCTCATGGGGAATATTTTTTAATACAAAGAAAATATTTGCATATTTTGAAATGGAACTGTTTAAATCCTACTTGGTCCACTTGTGCAACAGTCACCCTAAAGTGAAATATTTTAAGAAAGGGAAAATTATATTAAGGTAGTTTCTGATGTCATGATATCTGTTACTGAGGAATAGTTGCAATTACTGTGAAAGCTGGGCATTTTTGTTCTAGATTTATAAAATTCCTATAATGATAACGATGTTTAGTTTTCAGATTCATACAGATATTTACAACAAAAAGCAGTTGCAAAACAAATGAAACAAAACAATAAATGGAATTAAATAAAGAAAAGGTGAGCATATACTTTATAAATAATATGAAAAAGCATTTTGTACCCCTATAAGTTAGATTTTATTCCTGACTATTAGGAGCTCCAGTTTGGCATTACTGTGTAATAGTTTAATTGTCACTCTCATAGAAGACACCCATTTAATCTTAAAAATGGCTTTAAAACAATCTTCTTCCATCCTTAGTGTAAAAAAATTTACTCATATTAATATGAATAATATTTCATATATTAATAAATTATTATTAATTGTAATAATTAATATGTATATGGAGTTCTGGTTAAGTTAGTTTTAATTGTCAAAAATTAAAAAAAAAATAGAAGAAACGAACCTTAAAATTAGCAACTGAACACTATATGATGTTTTCATTTTGATATATATGGTATGGTGAAGTAGCTTATTTGATAGATCTTATTATTGGACTCAGATAAAATTTGTATTTTAACTTTGCTTATACTATTTCTTTTCAAAACCCACTAATGTATCTTAATAGCAGCATCAATTTAAAAAAAATCATGAAATGAGACAGTTATAAACTTTTTTCACATTACTTGTATTTTGTAGAACTCTTCACCCTGAAACTCATCTGAGCATATAGGGCAAAGCAGAGTGATATGAATTTTCTGATGAAAAGCACCATGTAGATATATGTAAGATTCATTATCTAAGCAGAATATGAAACAGAGAATACATTGGTTCTGCAGTTTCACTTTATTTTGTTTGTGTTCTCACAATACAGTATTTATTTACAATCATGAATTCTACTTCCTGAATCCTATGCACTTGGTTCCAGCTAGGCCTCAGTCACAGCGGTACTATTGGAGCTAAACTGGGGCATGCAATACAGGAAATTGAGTTCAGATTTTCTGAAATTTGAAGCACAAAGAGTCTGTGAGCCAGAAACCCTCATGGATTAAGATTATCCTTTTTTTCAGTTGAATGATACCTCCCTTTAATGATCTGAGGATTTTTATCATGGTCTTTCTGAATCCTGCCCTGCCTCTTTCCCTTCTGCACCCAGAAGGCACTGTTTCTTTGGAAGAGCACGGTCAAAACTTTTGCTTACATTGGTTGCATCAGCCACACTTTGCAAATCCCACAGAGAGGCAGAGAGGCCTTTGGTCACTAAACAGGAAAGGTATTTGGAGTTCTGCCCTGATGGTAGAGACAGTGGCTTGCCAGTCAGCAGGCATTGTAAGTAACTCCAGGTTGCGTTTGTAACATCACAAGTACTATACTTGTCATGTGAAATTATTAGTGACAGTTGATGAGGAACCTGAAGTGGTGAAATGATTGAAAGCACACCTGTGATCATATTATCAATAAAAATTAAAATTGCCTGTCTCAACTGACTTTTTCTGCTGTCATGTACTGTGCACCATTTCCATGGTAATAAAACATTCATGCCGCTTATGTTAGTTTTAGATAATGTATTCTCCTCAGGTGTATGGTTTTTTATCATCATCCATTTTACTGTAGGAATGCTGACGTTGTAGGTGATTGCAGATGTGCCATAATCCTTAGTTTCCACAAATAGTCTCTCCCTTCCCACTCCTGCTACTCAGGTATTTATAGCTCTGTCACAAAGCCATTGATTGAATGGTGTAGTTGCCAGTATATTCAGTTTCTTTGAAAAGACTTAGTAGACGAATTGATATAAATAAAAATAATATGAAAGGCTTATCTAATGTAGAACATTCATTCCTACACTTCAATTCTTTATAACAAGTGTATTTTTAATTGACCATGCAATTTAAATGCACTTTTTCAGAATGTTTATTTAGAAGTTAGTAGGAAGACTAAATATTTAAAATAACCAATACGCTATGATACATACCTTTTTTTTAAAAAAAAATATGTTGATTAAACTCACCACTGATGATACTGTTCTGACCATCCTGAACTCCTTCCCTGTCCTCTGTATGCCTTTGTACATCTTCTGTAAGGATCTGTTCCATGATCATTACAGGGAGAAGGGTGAAGCTGACAGCTCAGGAGTTCCCAGGGTTCTGCTTTCTACCTTTTTAAAAGATGGGTACAGTGTGTCCCCTTCTCCAGTCAGCTGGGATTTCACCAGGTTGTCCCGCTTATCATGGAGCTTATGTTGTCAACAATATGAAACAGTTCCCTTAGGTATCTGGGATGCATTTCATCTTGTCCCATAGACTGACAAACTTTCAGGTTCCTCAGGTGGTCATGTACCTGATCTTTACTTACAACAGGAAGATTTTAGCTCCCCCATCCTTGTCTTGTCAACCTGAGAGGTGTGCAAAGAGACATTAGCTTCTGTAAGCTGTTGCTGAAGACTGAGGTGAAATAGGTTTTGATTACTTCAACCTTCTTATCCATTTTGACTCACTGGCTAGCCTTTTTCTGGCTCATATAATTATAGAAATCTTGTTATTCTTTGGTGGCCTTGCCAATTTCAGCTCCAGATTTGCTGTGACCTTCCTGATCCCATCCTTATACAACCAGACTGAGCCCCTGTATTCTACCCCAGATTCCTGTTCATGAATCCACTGCCTGTGCATTTGCTTCTTGTCCACTAGCTTGACCAAAAGTTCCTTTCTCAAAGTCATGTCAGTGTCCTTCCTTTCTTGCCCAAATTGGTTTTTTTTCCCTCTGCGTAGCTAATTCTTACGTTCTAGCTGCTTCTTTGTCACTGAGGATAGTTTTCCAGGGTGTTCCTACTAACTAAGTCCTTGAAGAGCTGGAATTTTACTTTCCTGATGTTCAGAATATTTATTTTATTTTTCACCTGACACATATCCCTCAGGTCTGCAAACTCCACTGTTGTATGATCACTTTAGCCCAGGCTGCCTCCCTTCTTGACATTGAAACACTGGTGACCACTAGATCCAGTATTGTGTCCCCTCTGGTGGGTATGTTTACTATCTGGAATAGTACTTAAGAATTTATCGTCCATGCATTCTGGGAGTCTCCTAAATTTCCTACTCCTGTCATGCTACATTTTCAGCAGAGGTCAGGGTGGCCGAAGTCCCCCAGCAGGTTGACAGCCTGTGAGCTGGAGCAAGAAGGCTTTGCCAATAGGCTCTTGGTGTAGAGGGCTCTCAATCCACCTATCCTCTCATCCCCATCTGAATGCCTGTAGTCTTTGACAGCTGTACTGCAAGCATGAGATTTGTCCCACCAATATTCGATAATGTCAACAAGATCATAATTTTCTGGTGGCTCCAAGCTCCTCCTGTTTGTTACCTGTGCTGTATATACTGGTGTAAAGGCATCTCAGCTGAGCTGAGACATGTTGTCTTCTTGGAGGAACATCCCTTAATTCCTTTGAGATATTTCCCTGGTATTTCCCTGTTGGCTTCTGTTACCGCAGGACCCCTTCCTCATCTTCATAAGATTTCAAGCATGGTCCAGTGTGACTAGCACATCTCAGAGTCATCAGCAAGGAGCACTCACCAGCACTCTGTCCCTCTAATCTAGGTCTGTCATGCCACAACTCTCCAAGAGCTCTATTATCTCCTCTCCCATCACACCTACTTTAAAGCCATGAAGCCATATATTAATAGACAAGGACTGTCTTTTTCCCTGTCAATGCTTGCAAAACTTTTGACCTCCTTTCAGCCTGGCAGGGTGAGGATACAGGATACTCACATCTCAGAATTTTTCTGGTGTCTGGTCCTCCCAGACCATAGTTTCACCCCCCCCATCTCATCTTTAGAGTCTGTGACACTTCATAACCATTCTCCCTACTCTCTCTGTCACCAGGCTGATCAGATTAACCACCTGGTCACACAGTTGTTGTCTCTACTACTGTCCCATGCCAGCACCAGGCTCTGGGACTCCCTGTAAGCTGGACAATTACGTGTTTTCCTGGGTGCTTCATTTGTGTCACCACATCTTTTCTCGTGAGTGCTAAAGATATGGCTAGCCATCAAGTGGAAAACATTCCTGCACTTCTTCCAAGTATGTGGTGACCTTCAGCTGAGATGATCTCTGGTCTGGTGGGTGAATGTGCCGTTGCTGTGCAATCTGACACATGCTCGGCCACACCACACACCGCTTGCCTGCTCTCCTCACTGTGCTCCTGCTCACTCATGCTCGCCAGAGGCTACTTTTGGATCACTACAGGGTGTATGCTCTTGCTCCTGTCCTGGCTTGTGTAGAAGAGTCAGAGCTGCCTCTCCTCCACTCAAGGGTCTTGAGTGCCACTCTCATCACTAATTTCGAGGTCTTGCTGATTCTCCCTGCAATGTGATCTTTGGCTCCAGACCATGTCTGCTGGAGAAATTCACCTTAGAGTCATTGAAATGTATTTAATACAGCAAACTTATAAGAGAAAAAAGTAATTCTTGATGCATGCAGAGATACATAGTCTTGCGGGAAAACTGAATGAGGCATATTTAGTTGTGTCCTATCTAATAGATTCATATTTCTTTCATGACAGTTGTAGCTGTGCTATGAGGTTTGAGAAAGACAGAGAAATTCACATATGTGAGTCTGAATTTTAACTCTTCACTTTTCGGATATTGAGCATGTCTTCTTAACTTGCAAAACTCTGAAAACTAGAGGCAATTTACCTCTTACAAGACAAAGTTATTAGTAACTCCAATATTCTCCTTGATGACTTTTTTTCTTCAATAATCTTTTGGTTGTAAAAATGTAATAATTTGTAATAAAGATTGCTGGCCAAAATATGTTTCACTATCATTAAACTTCCATCTAATTTTTGTTTCCATCAACCTTTCTTCCTCTTTTTACAAATGTCAAGTAGTTATATAGGAGAATTTAATAGCCTCCAAATATCACCTTTTTAGAAGCTTGTAAACTTCATCTTACTGTAAAAGAAATTTATTTAATGAGTAACTTTAACTTTTTTCTGAGTCAAAAGTAACTTATTTGAAATTAGTATGCATTATCTAATACTGTAAGGTATAACAGGGGGAACTTAACAGGACATTAGCTTCTGAAACTTGACATCAAAGAATGACTGGATAGTCACCAAACACATCATTGATGACCAATCCTTCATCCTCTGTATTTATAAAATCATGAAGAATAAATTATATTTTTTTTAAACGCACACATCTCAGTTAGAAATACCAGAATTTTCAAAATTAATTATGATAGCTCAACAGAATTCTAACTTTTAAGCGGGCTATTTAAGAGAATGTTGAACTTCATATTTCATGAGAATATATGCAGCGCTCTTTATCATGAACATAGTGTCAAAACTCTAAAATGCCAAAGCTCAGTTTTATTTGAGTAGGTTTGAGAAATTCAATGAAAGGAAAAATATATGATCTAGTAAGATCATAAGAGTCTAAATCTTTATGGGGAAAAGGGAAAAGACAAAATAGGATAATGAATAAAGGCCATAAATCAGAACTAACTCAACAGAAAACAAGCTTCCACTGAGTATTTTCTATTCATGGGACAAAGACTAGGGAGGTTATGATAGCAAGATTCTTTTATTATTAATACAAATAGATGAAAATTAATTTCTTTTAGAATTGATGTATTATATGGGAGGAAAAAAATTTGCTCCATTCAAATTTTTGCTATTTCCCTAAGTTTTGAATTATGCTTTTTTGAAATCAAAGATCAGTGACTGCATATTTTTCATTTTTATTTGTCCTTAAGTTTAATTCACAGTGTAACAAACTGATATTAAAGAAGCTGTCTTTTGTTAAGAGACTAATGCTGCATTTCCTATTAAGTACTAATAAATAAAAATGTGAATTGTTTTATACTCATCTCATTTAGAGCTTTCCCAATCAAAATTTCACTTTGTTCAGATAATGGACTTGTAAATAAGTTGCATGTACAAACATTTAAGTCAACAGGTTAGATTTCCAGTATTCTTTTACATGAAGAGAGAAATGTAAGGGGGATCCAGAAGGATATTTGAGCTTCATGATAAATATCTCCAGAAATGTCTCACTTTTGAGCCATCTCAATGATTCTCTGATTCAGTCTTCAGTTTTTGACAAATCTTACCACTTCTTTTTTTCTCCATGCTTCTGCTGGGCCCTAAAATGTTTTCAGCTTTTATGTGTACTTACTGCAGCAGTGAATATTGAGTGAGATGCTGTTAAGGTTTGACACTGACCCAATGCCAGGCACTCATCAGAATTTTTCACTCACCCTCCCCTGCTATAGCTGGACAGAGGAGGGAAAAGAGAAAAAAATTAACAAAGCCTTCATGAGTGAGAAAAGGACCAGGAGAAATATTTCAAGGGCAAAGCAGGCTCAATTTAAGTTACAAAGTGAATTTATTACTAAAAGAATCAGAGGAAGATAATGAGAAGTGAAATTAGCCCTTGAAACATCTTTTCCCTGCCAGGCTCTCCCCACATCCCACAGACAGGGCAGTGAGACAGGGCATCGGGTTTTGATCAGTTCACCACCCAAGATTTCCCTCTGCTGCTCAGGCAGAAAATCCTTCCCCTGTGAGGCCATGGGGTCCCTTCCCATGGGAGGCAGTTCTCCATGAACTTCTCCAGTGTGAGTCCAACCTCATGGGCAGACAGTCCTCCCAAAACTACTGTGACATGGCTCTTTTTCCATGGGGTGCAGTCCTCCAAGGACAGGCTGCTCCACCCTGGAAGCAGGAACCCTCTCTCTTCCATAAAGTCTCCCACTGGATCACAGCTCCCTCCAGACATCCACCCACTCCAGCATGGGCACCCCCCCATGGACCTCTGCATCCTTCATGGATCCCCAAGGGCTGCAGGGGCACAGCTGCTTCACAAGAGTCTCACCATGGCATGCAGAGGAATCTTGGCTCTGGTGCCTGGAGCATCTCCTCCCCTCGCCTCCTTCTGCACTGACTGAGGTGTTGCCATGTAGTTTTCCTCACATGTTCTCACATCCTCCTCTACTCTGTCCAGGAGCAAAAAACCGGTGACGTTGTTTTGATTTTCTTCTTAAATATGTTATCACATAACATATTGGTTGTTGGCGTTGCCAGCCTCTCTCATTGGCCCAGCTTTGGCCAGCACCATGTCCATCTTCAGAGCCATCAGGGATTGGCTCTGCTGGACATGGTTGAAGTTTCTGCAGCTTCTCACTGGAGGTGTCTTTGTGGCCCCTTACACGCGCACACGCTCTGGATCTTGTTCTCTAAAGAATAACACTACAAAAGCTGTCAAATATAGTCACATGGCCAAGTCACGGTCAAAAAATTGTTAGGTACATTTTTGGGTTTGTATCATTAGGTGTTGTGCATAAATTTTCTTTTGTGTCCATCAAGTTTACCATCTTTTCTTGTGCTTAAGGTTCCTTTCTAATTAACAACAAAAATAAAGCCAACACTGCCCTGTATTCTCAGGAAAAACTTCTGACTTCTTTGAAGAATTGTAGTTGAAGAAGCCATGTTCTCTTCTTCACTGTACCCATCTTCCTTGTCAGGCAGCAGATATCTTTTCTGAATCATAAGTTTCAGGAGCTGCAGCTTAGTGTTTGGGCTCACACTTAGGGTTCACTATATGATACTAGATTAAATATAATAATGTCCTTTAACATTTCCCCAGATTACAAAGGTTACAAATAATAGGCATGGATCATGGGGCAGACCTGTTGATTATTTAGTAAAGGAAAAAGCTAATTTTCTCTTGAGGGAGAGAAAATGTTTAACAATTGTGTTTCCTATTCTCATTTGCTGTTCTTCTCACCATTGTTGCTGCAACAATGTTCTTGAAATTGAATTTTCTGTCTGTGTTATTAAGTGTTCCTGTCCAGTAGCCGTGAGATATATCTGCAGCTGGTGGAAATGGTTCAAAACTAAAATTGTGAAGCGTCATGCCACAGTGAGCATCTACTTCAGTTTTGTCTGAAGTAGACAAGGAAATACAAAAAGTTTAAATGTAGAAATCCTTTGTGTAATCCTTTACTTTTATTCTTAAATGTAGAAATTAGTCTAGTCTTAATACAGAAACTATACAGTCTTAATTAACAGTCTCAAAAAGTATTTTGTGGTTGATTCTCCTAATAATGTTTTCCACATTTAATTCAATGTGCATTTCTGCAGAAATGTATGCACTTGGATTTCCTAAAATTCAGCCAAACAAGCTGCAAAATCACAAGTAATTCTCTCTATTCAGAAGAGTAACTGATCAGTTATGTTATTCGGTCACTCTATAACGTCATATAGCAAACTTATTTTATTTAATTTTCCAAGATGGTGAGCTGTAATTAATTAATATCTTATATAATAATTATGCATTATTTCCCTTGCTGAAGACACAAGCCTGATATCATAGATTACCATTATCACTAGTTAAGATACATGTAAATACTCATTTCTGTTTTAGAAGGCTAGCACATTTGCTCTCATATTTGCAGTCAAACTTGGTAAAGAAGAACATTCATGAATTTTAAAAAGAGGTAATGTCCTTCACTGTTTTCCTATAAAGAACTGTATGTGTATTCTCTTTCTTTATAACTCTTTCAAGGGAGAGCATTTAAAAAATAAATTTTGTGGTTTTGTGGTCTGGAAGGTCTCATGTGTAGTTATTTAGTAATTTCATGTGATGTAAAATTTATTTAATAACTGAATTTCACATTAAGATAATTTTTTTCTTTTGTTGGATAAATTTTGTCTTCAAAGTGCCAACATTATTGTGAGAGAGTTCATCATCTTGATAAGAATTTTTGGTTCTCATCCCATAAATTTTTTTCTGCATTTTCAAAAGAGGATTAATCAAAAAGATGGTTTTTGTCTAACATTAAAGTGAATATAACATATACATGAGCAATTGTGACATCTATTATATCAAAACACGCTTTTTTGGTTTATTAATTTGCATATATTTAATTTCTACAAACTCTTTGTCATTAGTTATTCTATTTGAGTTGAAATGTGCCACAATAAAAAAGTGTTAAATATATTTCATATACCAGACTTTCTATTACTATAGGAAATAAACAGTATCATTTTTTTCTGCTATCACGAGTTGCGTATAACATGATAAATCAGGGAACAAGAAGTCACTAATCGGAAAGAAAACTATTTCCAGGAAATTTTGGGTGTTTTTAATAAAGTTTTTGCACCTCCTTCTTTAATCATCATGTATTCCTTTATGTCTATAAAATGTAGGTACCAAATTTATCACAGGAAGAAATGTTTGTGGACATATGGGTAATTTTGCAGTGGTTTTGATTTTAATGAAAATAAAATGGGGTAGGAAAATAATATACAGAATAGGAAAAGGACAATAAAAATTTTCAAGCAGTGCAAGACAGATAAGGCCAAAAGAGGGAAATCATGGATGTAATCTTATTCTAAAACATGCAACAGGCACACCCACTGAAGATACAGTGAGACAATGAGTACAGCCCTACTCCTTTGTTTATCTCCTCTCTCTTTTAATAGATACTGACACATTCAGAGTCTACAATTTTGGTGTTTCTCTTCAATCAGGCAGAAAGATCATAAATATATAAATAAATAATAACATTTTTCTTCTTTTTTTTTTTCTGAGATTAGGAAATGCTTGCTTACCCAAATAAAGAATATTTTATCTTTAGAATATCTAAGTTTTTTTAAGTATCTAGAAAAATCATAGAATTATTATGAATTTTCAACGGTGCTAATATAGCAATCAGTCATTGTTCCTGAATGTTATTTAGCAAAATTAATACATACATCGAACCAAATTTGTGGAAGTAAAATTGTCCACTTAGATGACCTGATGAAATCTAGTTTCATCCTACGCAAAGTATTTGTTTAATCCATTGCATGCAACAATCCTCTATAGTTTTCTAAATAAAATTTTAAAAATCTTACCTTCCAGATGGAACTACTGTTGCTGCTATCATTTGGAACTACTATCATTGTACAGAAACAGTAATATTGTGGATCCAGTTATACAGGAATTTGACTATAACGGGATCTAAAATAGTTCTATAGTAGTCAAAATATATATAAATGTTATTTGAAAAGACACAGTATGATCTAAGAGTCTTGTAAGGATTTCAGGAGGGAAAAGTTCATTTCCTCTATTTCCTAGAACAAAGCAAAAGTTTCCGTACCTATTAAAATGTAGGATTGAGTCTTGACCTCAACTGAGAGCAAATCTGAAGAAAATTACTTCTGTATTGGAAGAAGGGGAAATGATTTGGCTTCTTTTTATCACCAGATTGAATTTAAGCATCTAACCCCTGTCTAAAACTTTTGAAAGTGTTTGAGGGTTAGAAAGTCCAGGAAGGAAAACATCCATGATTAAAAGGCATACAAGGAAGGCCCACATGTTTTATCACAAGTTAATATATGTTTAGCACATTCATAAACATATTACTTATATCATATATGGAAAATAATGCCCCGCAACTTGAAAAAAAGTCGCTTAAGGTTTGCTGTAAAACCCAAATTTGAACTGATTCAGTGTGTGTAAATCATTTGTCATGGACAGCACTCAGTTACATAGTGATGTCTTTTAATCACACTTGTCACAAAGGATGATTAATTCTGTATTTCTTATCTTTTGGCTAACAATACAAAACACTTACAGTGTAAATTGCAGAAATGTGAGCCATCTATCTGACAAATGCATTTAGTGACAGCTCTGCTCTGAACCTATACAGAGCTATAAAGCTCTGTGAGGAAAAAATAAACCCATGGGCATCAAAAATCAATCGCTCAAAATCAGCTGATTCTTTATGATTTTGCCTATAAGCTCTCTGCCTTACTTTCCCATTTACATTGCCTTATCTGATTAGAATACTCCGGAGATCTGCTACTTAATATTTGTAAAGATCTAGGATCTTACCAAAAAAAAAAACCTCAGAGAATTCCATAGGAGAGTTCATCATTCTGCCTTCAGATAAAAATTTGAATAATCTTCAATAACAAAGGCCACTGAATAATATACTGGGAAATACTGAATAATTACTCAACAGATAACAGTCAGATATAATTAATTGCAAGACTTCCTGTTCATCTCTTAATATACTTTTAGAAAAATAAACAAGCTTCTGAATATCTGGATAACAGGAAAATATTTTTTTTCTCCAATTACAGAGTTAGTTTAGATAGGATACTCTGTCTCATGCAAAGCTTGCTTTAAAATATATACATAATCAAATTACTAAATTTGGTTCCCTAACTTTACAACAGTCTTGCTTCGTAAAGTAAATTTTTGCATGCAACATTTTCATGTAATGTTCCTATGAAAAGAGTAGTTGAGTTATACAAGATATGCCTACCTAACTATTGATTAGTGATGTACTCAAATTTCTCTTCCACCTTTCTAAAAATTTATGACCTTCCATCGTGAAAATGTTGGCATTTTTAGAAGAGAAGCTTGAACTAGTAAGTTTTTAATTACCTTTTTTATGCCTTTTTTTGGAATTAATGGAATTCTATTTTCCATTAATGTAAGCTTCAAATAAACATGAATACTTGGACTAAACAAAACTTTGGTGTTTTGTTTTTAAACACCCAGTGAGGGCATAGCTGTAAACACCAGGAGTGTTTCTGCTCATCAGTGAAATAAGAAGCAACTCCTTCTTGCAGTGTTTCTTCATTAATAATTATTCAGGCTTTCATGAGACTCCTCATGCTTTATGAGAAATAATATTATACAACACTATAAGCCAGCAAGATTTGTAAAATGGTGTTATCTGAAATGATGTAACGGTACTAAAAGCTTTTATTTTTATATATTATGTAAGACACGTTATAACCTAACAAAATGCTAACAAAAATTTTTGAAAGTAATTTTGTAGCATTATCTGTAGTAAAGAAAGTTTATATCTGGAGTGTTCAGGAAAAACATCCAATAATTTTTGATTTAGAGAAACAATCTGACAGAGAAAGACTTGGATGAAAACAACTTATCAGCAGACCTCTTGGGAAATTCTATCATGGAAGAGTTTACTAAGGAATGAGGCATACTGTATCAGAAACAAGCCTTTCAACCAAGAACAGGGAAGTTTATAAAATAAATTTCTATGCCTTAATTGGAAGACAATAGCTTGAAACAGGAAATAACGAATCAAATTCTTTGGGGGTATGTAGAAGTTCAGACAAGATGATTAGAAAGCTTCCCTAGGGCTGAAAAGTTTTTGAACCATTTCTCAAAGCACAGACTTTTTAGTTCACTGTGTGTTTCAGCCAAACATTTTCTAATAAGTTTCTAATAAGTAGATTTTGCAAGAGTGCTCATGTCTGCTTTGACACTGCTCCCATGAATGCATCCTGATGCTCAGTGAAGCAGCATTAAGCTCATACTGAGTGCTCCTGAGAGTTCTGTCTTGAAGAAGAATAGTGAACATTTGAATAGTTAATTTGAGAATTTAGGTATCATTTTTACGCTACTTTTAAACTTATGCTATGGTCATTTTGAGGATTTAAATTTTATTTGCATTATAGTATCATAAAAGAACCAAAATATTTTCACGTTGGAGATAACTTCTCTTGTAATCATCTCTTACTGATCTAATATGACCATCAGAGACTGGTGATTAATAGGAGGATAAATTGGAATAGGAATAAATTGGTCATCATGTAAGTTTTCTAATATTTAGCTACATTTTTTCTTTCTGATAAAAATAGCTCAGTCTTTTGGAAAGGCAATCCCCTTAGAATCACCAGAAGGAAAAGGCAACACCTCCTAAAAGTTTTTGAGAGGATGAATGTGTTGCACTTCCTTCTAGTATAAATATCCAAAAGAAGATGAGGGGAATATATCTACCAAATATTGTTTTAAACTTGATTTGGATTTTCATCTAATGCAGTATCAGTCTTTGTTGTATGCTTCTTTCCATCAACAGTACCTTGTTTTTACCAATTCTAAGTTGGTTTTTTTTGAAGTGTTGGCTTCACCAAAATTCCAAAAGAAAAATA
Source organism: Zonotrichia leucophrys gambelii (assembly GCF_028769735.1). Classification (NCBI taxonomy): domain Eukaryota; kingdom Metazoa; phylum Chordata; class Aves; order Passeriformes; family Passerellidae; genus Zonotrichia; species Zonotrichia leucophrys. Next base: position 41,166,863 of record NC_088200.1, on the reverse strand, counting down.
ATAAAATTGTATAAAAAGTCCATAATTTATGAATGCTTACTTTTTCTATTGATGTATCTTTCCTATTTCTCTAAATAATGAGTAAGGAGTTGTGAAATATTTGCTCATGGTGAAGAATGTAGTGTTTTCTGTACCTTTGGAATTTTTGGGTTTTGTTCTTTAATATTTAGGTTTTTTCTTTATTTTTTGCATTGTTTTGTTCTGCTTTTTAATCCACTGTAAATTCCTATACCTAATTCCCTATACCTAGAAGTTTAAAAATTCTTCTGGTAAGTTACAAGCCTCAGGTCTATGCATTAATCTCCTCTGTATTAATATGACTATATGGCTGGTCTATACATAATAGAATGGTTAATCTTCTCTGGAACTGTTCTTTTACAGTTTGAATTAAAACCATTTATTTATTACCATGTTATCTAATTTTTGAAAAACCTTTTTGAGTTCACTGAGTTTGAGTTTTCAGCAGTATTTAGAATACATATATACTCATGAAATGTTATTAAAATTCAGCTGAAAATATCTTGAGTTTTTCTTCACATTTATTGCAAGGTTAATTCAGAAATTTCATGAGAGTGTGTAAACGGAAAAACTTACACAGCAACTAACAGATCCTTATCTATCTATCATTTATTGAATTGTGGTCTGAATCCAAGATTTTTTTTCTGATGCTATCTAAATCAGATTACAAAACTTGTGGTAGGCCTAAAAAAGGATTTTGGAAGCAATTCTAGTAATACCACTCTAAATAACAGTACACACTGGACTTCAGAATATTTTGTCAAAACTGTACAAATACAAAACTGTATTACTTTTGGATTAATTGATGCCTTTTATCTCATTTATCTGTGAGATATCATTTATATCATTTATCTGCCATTTATCTCATTTATTGTTCTTTAAGCTGGCCCTGAGCCTAGGCTTACAACCCCTGGAGTAAAAAGGCACTCAGGGACTGAGTGATACTGATTTTACTATTTATCATCATCTTCCTTTGGTACAACAGTTGGTAGTGCTTTCCAGTTCCATCTGCTTCTTATACCTATCTCCAGTTACATTTAAAATCTTGTCATTGGCAAAATTTATTATAAGACAAGAACTTTTTGTGAGTTAAGACTTGCTGACAAAAAATTTTAACCGTATATATAGCTATAACAGTCCAGAGAAGGACAATGAAGCTGGTGAAGGGGTTGGAGCAGAATTCTTGGGAGTAATGGCTGAGGGATCCTGGAGAAAAGGAGGCTGATATGATTGATCTCTACAACTACCTCAAACAAGTTTGCAGAAAGGCAGGGGTCAGTCTCTTTCCCCAGGATAAGAAGAAATGGCCTCAAGTTGTGCCAAAAGAAATTTATATTAGTTATTAGGAAACAAGTCTTCCCAAAATGAGTGGTAAAGAGCTGAAATACACTACCCAGGAAAGTTGTAGAGTCTAGATGCGTTGAAAAATCATGCAGATATATGCAGGCACTTGAGAGCGTGGCTAAGTGTGTGGAACATACTGGTGACACTGGTAGCTGGACTTGATGATCTTAAATGACTTTCCAACTTGAATGATTCTATGTTTCTGTGATTCTATGGATTAAAATTCAATTACTGCCCTAAGTAACACAAACACAATTTTCCTATTAATGTGCTTTTCAAACTTTTTTTTGTCAATTTTTGTTGTTCAAATTCACATTTGAATTAAAAAGTTGCATTAATAATATAATTTAAATTGGTAAGTCAGCACCCTTTCTAGTTTATTTCCTGTGATCCTCAGGACTTGTCCAGCCACTGCACATACAGAGCTGGAATTCCAACCCATTCAACAGTCATTTGGCTTGAGCCACAGGAAGCTCAACCACATCCTGGAACTCTTCATTTATGAGACATTTACAGGACTACCATGTCTTCCTGTTTTTTTTCTTTTATGTTACACCATCATGCAAGAAAAATAAGACCTATCCACCCAATTTAAATTGACATGGAAACTTTCTCTGATTCAAAGCTCCCAACAATGTTTCCTTGAAATGCTGCTTAGCTTTTACTTAGAATAGCATGGTTCAAGTTGGAAGGGATCCTTAAGGATAGGTTGGTTCAACCATCCTGCCATGGGCAGGGACACCTTTCATTAGACCAGGTTGCTCAAAACACCACACAACCTGGCTCTGAACTCTTCCAGGGATGGAGACTCCACAGCTTCACTGGGAGACCTGTTCCAGCATTTCACAATTCTCATAGTGAAGAATTCTTTCCTTACCACAAACTTAGATACAACTCCTTTCTGTTTAAAGTACTTCATTCTTGTCCTAAAAGTACATGCCCTTGTAAAAAGTCCCTCTCCGTCTTTTCTGTAGGCCCCTTTAAGTGCTAGAAGGATCTAGTAATGTCTCTCCAGAACCTGCTGTTCTTCAGACTATTCCAGCCCTTTGGTCATCTTTGTGGCCCTCCTCTGGATCTTCTACAGCATGTCCATGTCCTGCTTGTGTTGAGACCTCTAGAGCTAGAGACAGTACTTCTGGTGGAGGTCTCACAAGAACAGAGTAGAAGGAAAGCATCACCTCCGTGACCAGCTGGCCATGCTCCTTCTGATGCAGACCAGGATTCTTTTGTTTTTCTGGTCCATTATCATATATTATGTTGAGCTTCCCATCAACCAGCAGTCTTGAGTCCTTCTCTCTAACACTTCTCCCAATCCATTTCTTGTATTAGTGTTTAGGATTGCCCAGACTCAGGTGCAGGACCTTCCATTTAGCCTTTTTGAGATTCCTGTGGCTCCTTTTGGCCATTCTCAAGCCTCTCAATCCCTCTGAATGGCATCCCTTCCCTTCAGTGTGTCAGTGTCATCGGCAAACTTTCCAAAGGTATACTCAATCCCACTGCCTATGTCTCCAGTAGAAATGTTAAATGGCACCATCCCAATACTAGCACCTGAGGAGCACCACCAATATCCATCTGGACATCAAGCCATTGAACACAAGACTTTAAGTGCAACCACTCAGCCAATTCCTTGTTCACTGAGTGGTCTATCTGTGAAACCCAATTGACTCTCCAATTTAGAAACCAAGTGTTTTGTGGGACAGAGTCAAACACTTTGAACAAATACCATGTAGATTATGTCTGTTGCCTTTTCCAGGTTTTTCAGGCATGATTTACCCTTAGTGAAGCCTGGCTGGCTGTCAACAATCACCTCTTTATTTTACATCTACCTTGGAATAATTTTCAGAAGGATCTGTTCCATAATTATGCCAAGCACAGAAGTGAGACTTCCTGCCTGTACCTCCTTAGGTCTTCCCTTCTCACCTATTTAAAAACTGATGTCTTCTTTCTCCTTTTTCTGGCAGTAGGAAATTCATCTGACTGTCACAACTTCTCATATATGTCTACTATACTGTAGCATAGCAACTTCTAGCGTCAGTTTCCTCAAGACTTACAGAGGCCTCTAATCAAGGTTCAATGGACTTATGCACCTTCAGGTTCCCTAGATGGTCTCAGACCTAATCTTATCATACAATGGGCTGCTCTTCATTCTCCAGTCCCTGCCTTTGCCTTTTTGACACAGTATCTGGAGCACTTGACAGTGATGACCAAAACAAACATGTAATTAGAAACCTCAGTCTTCTCCACCTTGTGGGTAAACAGATCTCTCGATTTCTTCCAGACAGAACCCCCATTTTGCCTAGTCTTACTTTTATCACCAATTCTTTTAGCTATTAGAATATTTTCTTTTTGCCATCACTGGCCAGATTTAATTTCATCAGGGTTTTAGCTTTCCTAACCTGATCCCTGTAATCCTGGATAGTTTCTTTGTATTCCTCCTAGAGTGCATGTCCTTTTTTACATCCTCTGCAGGTTTCACTTTTGTGTCTGACTTTATCCAGAATCTCCTTTTTTATTAATGCAGGCCTCCTGGTATTTTTGCCTGATTTCCTTTTTGTTTGCATGCACCATTTCTGAGCTTGTAGAGGTGATTCTTGAATATTTACCATCCTTCTTGAGCCCTTCTTCCCTCCAAGGCTGTGTGCCACAGTATTCTACCAAACAGATACTTGATGCTAAAGATCTTCTCTCCTGGGGTCCAAGATAGATGAGCTTTTTGTGTGCCTTCCTTGCTGTCCCAAGAATCTTGATTCCTGGTGTATTGGGATATTTTGCTGGATAAAGGCCAGCAAAAAGTGTTTTCAGAAGAAAAATTGACTATATTGACAACCTTATTTGCATTTTCCCTTCTCCCTTATCTTGTCAATATGGTCAATTTTTGTCAATTTTCTTGTCAATTTTTCCTTTGAAAACTGGTTCCAGAAATATAATAAAACATATTTTGTTATTCTTTGTGTGTTTTAAAACAAATAATTATTCCTACATAACATTTTTCAAAACTTTTGATACATAGGGAATTTCTCCCCTGTGCTTTTCTTTTTTCCAAAATAACATAACTGTAGTGTAAGTTTTTTGCATATTAGAAGACTGAAGTTCAAAACAATTTATTTACTTAGAAAAATAATTGAAGGGGCATGCAAAATACATGATAAAGTTTTTTGGTGATTTACTCAACATGTGCATGGTGGTAAACATTATCAATTTTGACTATGTTCATCAGCCAAAAGTGTTGAAAAAATTTGAACTGGATCAAACAAGAATTTCTATATAGATATCTTTTACAGAGTTCCTTTTAAAAAATCATTATCAACTGTTCTGATTTGTGTGTAGCTATCTACTTCAAATACATATGTGCACACTCATACATAAACAGCTAGTTCTGAGCACCAGATTCACAACTCAATTTCTGAGGCAAGTTCCATTTTATCCAAGTCAACCTTCAAATGGATAAGGCAGACTTGCAGATATTAAATTAACCTCTTAAACTAAATTTGTCTGCAATGTAGTGTAGTCTCGACACAGATTTTTGAGAGGTATAACAGTTGCTTAATGAAAGCAAGTACTTGGTGGAGACCAATTCTTGATTGTATACCCGCGTCTCTTGAGAAACTCCAGAAAATTTTGCCCCTATATCAATGATTCCTCCAAAAAGGGCTGTGTTATGTGGGAAAGTGAATCCTGACTACTATCCTAGTAGAAACAGAAAAAGTGTGAGCCAGTGGAAAAAGAGTTTCTTCAGTTTTCAGGCCACACTACCTTGCCTTGCTCACTTCCTTAAAACTGATAGAAGATGATAATGGCCTATGTGTTTGACCCAAAAAATATACATGGTTCAACTAGGCTCCCTCATGGGGCACTTTTATAAAATGTTTATTTTTTTCTCCTCAGTGAATCTCTTTGCTCTTCTTCATACAACAGAACAGTGTCGCAGTGTTTCCCTAAAGGTAAAATGTTGTTTTATTCCTTTGTTTGTAGTTATAGACCTTTCAAAAAGAAAACTTTTACTGAATGAGCTGCAGCTGGAGGTTTAATTTTCTGTCTGATAATTAACCTAGCCTCCTCTGGCACCTAATCAGGTCATCACAGTTTATACTGAGTGCTGCCTGGCTTGTCTTTTTTCATCTTAGTTTAGCTAAGCCAGATGAGGAGAGCTTGGCATTGTATTTCAACTAAATTCAACTTTTTTTCCCCTGATTACTGTATATATAAACACTTTAAAAACTATCATTTGTGATCTGCAAATTTAGTAATAATTTTTGTTTCTATTTCAAATTTGCTGGAAAATGTGGTGCATTCTCCTCTTGAAATGGAGTCCCATGGCTGTGCTTATACTTTCCATGTGTGTTGAAGAACTTTATTAATGAGGAAAGTTATCCTTTTACTAATAGCTTTTTTGTGATCCTATTTGCAGCCATTGATCATGTGTGTATTGTAAGGATATCTTCTTTTTTTATTTTAAGATACATTTATATACTTTCTTTTTTACAGTAACAATAGTGATCAGTGAGCAAAGCAGTATTTATAATAGCTAGCAAATATTCACTTTTCACAAAAACATCTGACATTCTTAACATCATCTTGTTCTTTGACTCATATAAAGGGAAAAAAATCAAGCAGTCAAATTGCAGTTTAAAAAATGGACATTTCTGAAGTTTCTAGTTATCCATTTTTTTCCATTAACAATACCATATTCTGTTATTGCGGGTCTTGATTCACAGCCTCAAATAGGCTTTGAAAAATATAATAGAACATCTTTAATTAAATCCCCAAAACTCACATTCAGGGATAAATAATAATCCATCAGCTATTTCATTCTCTAACAGGACCTGGGAGAACTTGACAGTCTTAATCACTTCAGCCATTTATACCTTCATTTTCAGCTTTGTTTCAGTTGAGCCATTTAGTGGGGGTTTATCTAAATTGCTGTATCTTTTTTTCTAATCACACTTCATAGCTGTAACACAGAAAGTAATTTCAGGTGCAAAACAGAATATCTCTGAAGCACAGACATCAGTGGCATAAGCACGTTAGAATGAAAAGTTACCTGTAACTGAGTGATATTTGTCTCTATAATGAGCTGAAGCATTGAGGAACTGTGCCTGTAGTAAAATTAGAAACCACCAGCAGCAGCACAAGAGGATTCTAGCTTGTTAGAGAATATTCATTTTCCTTATTGCACAGGACAGCTGCGGATGCCAGAAATTGTTTCATTAATGCAAACAAAGTTTCAACTATATCCCAGCATTCCTACAGGTGCGGGGAAAGTCAAAGTAAATACTCGTATAATTACTAAACACTCATATCAATGCTGTTCTAGGGGCTTTAGCTATCTTGAGGGTAAAATAACATTTATATGTGGTTTTAGATATTACTTTTGGTATTGTATCTTGTTCTTTTACAATACTTTCTTCATATAAAATATAAGGGTATGATTACATTATCAAATTGACGCCTTAAATATCACTATGACTGTCCCAAATTAAAAAATACATTAAAAAAATAAAAAAGAGGTGTGATTACTTGGGTTTTATTATTATTATTTTGCAATTACAAATTTTGCCATACCCTCTTTTTTTCTTTTTAATTAATTTTACTGTCTTGGTTGTACAGATGAATATTTCCTTAACTTTCTACTGCCGAACTTCTGTAATGATGACCTCTGTAGTGGCATTTATAAATTCAAACTTGCACTAGTAGTAGTAGTAGTAGTAGTAGTAGTAGTAGTAGTAGTAGTTGTCCCCCAGTATTATTAATATATTTCAACTTGTAACTATTTGTCCAGTATATTTTTTGTATTTCAAGGCTGCAAAATAAACTTTTCTGAGTATAAGTTTGAATCAGCAAGAGCATGAGAATATAAAAGCATGATGTTTTTTCAGAACAGACAGCTCCCAAATAGATTGTCATGGGCAAGTTAGTTAATCAGAGAATGGTTAAATTGGATGTTAACGTCTATGGCTTAGGATTTCACCTTCAGCAAGCAGCTCAAAGAATTGCCTCTGTAAATAGCTATGCCCTTGCACACTTTACATCATATTGGTGCACATGAAAGTGACTGAGAGGCTGAAGTAGAAGCCTACAGAAGTTCTGTCAAGGGTTCATGGTAGAAGTGCACCTCTTTCCAGAACACACCCAGGCACCACAAAATTAATGGGGAGGAAAATAAGGTAATTAAATTAGCAGGAAGTCCCATATGTGTAATAGCAGAGAAACAAGACCTAAGTTGCATATCTTTAATGCCTAGGACTACACTCCTTTAAACTTTCTATCCCTCCTTACTAAACACGAATGAATGAGTGTGTCATCTTAGTCTCCAAATGTGACATTGTTCTTCAAGTTTGTCAGCAACACTCTCTGGGTGCCTGAGTATTTCCTGCTTTCCTCTACTTACTGGGACAGAACTTTTCTTTGGTTGTGTAAAAATGTATTTCTTATTACTCTTTAGCAGCAGATTCAACTTGCTTTTGCAGTAACCATTTCAGCTTCAGAGTGCTAGATAAATTAATGTTGGAAGAGATGCAATGTATGCTATAAAAAATATTTTTCACACTAGTCGACAGGACAGGCAAACACAATATTTTAATCAAACAGCCTTAAAAGGACTTACCTTTTAGCAGATGATTCTCAGTAACTGATTGCAATTAGCACCTATACATTAATACAGACATTTACTAATTCTTTTTTTAATTGTTCTGTGCAACTGTATGTATTTCATCTAATATAAAACAAGCTACTTTATTCTAAGGCACTTGTGGCTGTGAAGAGAAAAGAGAAAATCATGAAAGAGAATTGGTCTGCTACTAGTGTCACATTAAGTAAACCAGGAATGGTTATATAAATTCAATGACAACAAAACATGGCCAGCTTCTTCAAAAGCTCGAGTGATTATTGCTCAGTTTTTCTTTGTGATTAAAAACTACTTATAAAATATGCTTTAGGAAACACAAGAATTGCAATGGCTTGATGTGTAAGCCATTAACTACTATACGGAAGGAGGCAGGTGTTGGTGCATTTTGCTAACACTTAAATATTTAGCATGATCATTAAATTTTATATTGCACATATGCATACATTTCCAGTCAAGTGAATGCATGCAATAGAAATTTCAGCACTTATCCCACATATTCATTTCAGGAGAATCTGCCCCTTGTTGGTAGTGAATGAACAAATGAATGAGCAAAAGAGCTGCATAAGTATGGGTAGTGCATCTAAATCAAGGGAGCTTTGGTAAAGAAAAAACAAATAGAGATGCAAGTGTTGCTGTTCCCTCATGGCTTTTTATATCATCACCTCCCTTCTTGGAAAATGTTTTGAATCTTTCATTAATGCATTTTCAGATGATTTCTCTTTTCTTAAGATATTCCTTCAAAATTGAAAATTGTTTAAAAAATATGGTTGGAAGATTAATGGAAATTTATGCATAACAGAGTTAAGCAGATTTAGCATCTCTAAGTTGCCAGTGTATTCATGTTTGATTCAACAACAAAGGATGATTTAAAGCTATAGTAATTAAAAGCATATATTTTATGAATGTAATTTAGTAACAAATTCCACTCAGGAAGTTCAAAGACTGAGAATCTTTAGTTTCACAGCTCTCACAAGTACTACAGGTTCAGTCAGATTACATGGTTCCAAAAACATGTAAAAGCTTGTCCCTGTGCTTGTTCCCTTGAGTAGCCAAGTCCCTCAATGGCTGTCAGAAATAGACCAAGTATATTTTCTTCCCAGCAGAAAATTATTATTATTTTGTACTGCAGTCAACAAAAAAACACATTAAGGCTGCATCCATTAATAGTTCTGAATGTTACACAGCCCCCTGAAGGTGGCTATCTTAAAAGCTAGTTGAATCTGCTGCTCCAGAGAGATAGCAATTGAGTAAATAAAAGCACAGTTTTACACAACCAAAGAAAAATCCTGTCCCAGTGAGTAAAAGAAAGTAGAAAATATTCAGGCACCCAGAGAGTGTTGCTGACAAAGTTTAGAAATTGGCTCATGCCTTTTCCATGTTCCTTCCAGCACTGAAATCTGAGAAGCATCATAAAAACAACATTCCTGTGCCACTGGCAGAGAGAGTGTCAAGGTACTTGGCTGATCTTGATTCAATACAGGCATTGTTTAATGTTCTTACATTGTATTGATCTAAGTATTATTTTAGGAAGTTACTTACCATTTAATTACTGTCAGTAATAAATTGGATTTAATTTTGTCTTTATGACATGATTTTTTCTTTTGATTTAACTTTTTTTTAATCAACAAATCTGCCATTAGTAGTCCACTTGATTGTGAAATGCATTAAATGGAATAGAATTCAGGTTAGGATCCTAGGAGAAAGTCAGTTGCTTTATGACCATCTTCCTACTCCTTTAGGGTGGTTCAATGACACTAAGACTCATCCACAGCTGCTCTACCTCCAGCTCAAGTTTTATTTTAGATCTATGATTTATGTTAAGATATATGTCTTAATTAGGATTTAGGTTTTATGACTTAATCCCACATTATCTGCCATACTCTTCCCTCGAAAAAAAAGGCAATGACTGAAAAAATTTACATGGTCTGGTTAAGCATTCTTTTCACAATCAATCACAATCTAGGTTTTTGCCTTGACTTACATTAGTAAGTAGCCACTACACAGACATTTTGATCTTTACCTTTTATAATTTAAAAAGTACTATTTTACAGCATTTCAGATTTCCAACCAATATATGATTTTAGGATTAATTATCAAAATTCCATTTGTACCTACCAACACACGAAACTCTTATTTTTCAATAAGACCTGAAACATCAAAAAATTCATGCTAGATTAACCAGAGGGAAAAAATCCATTACCAGAGATTGACAGAGCACAATGGCAGCACTCAAAAGTAATTCTATTAGGTTTTCATCCAGACAGTGTTATGGTCTGATGTCATCCTTTTGATATCAACACAGACATGCATTTTTCAACTGAATGATGTTACTGCACTGTACCCATTGTCAGTTTTGTAAGACTCATGCTACAATGAAACTCTGGCCCTTGATATACAGACAGTTTTCTTTCAACCGTAGAGCATCCTTCAGTATTCTTTCAAGCTCCTTCTAATATCTGCGCTCAAAGGGAAATTTTTGCTGATATTCTCCTAGGCACTGTGAACCGATGGTCTGCACTTCTACACCTGCATAATCCTATAAAAGAGTTTGAGAAAAAAGGGAATAAACAATATAGGATCCAGGTATTAATCAGGAGTATACACAAATGATACTCCTGTTCCTTTAACAGAAAATACACCAGCTTTTAGAGAAAACAAATAAAATATTAAGTACTTAACCAAATACACTGGTTCTAGCTGCTCAACTAGACTTTTTCAGGAATAGTATCTCTTGCCTTCATAAACTGAATTTTTTTTTTACTATAGGAAGCTAGAATGTGAATATAATTAAAAGCCAGAGAAAGACATTTTTTAATAAATGTAACTTGCTTGTACTACCCTTTCTCCAAAAACTGGGATTTTGTTGATGATTTCAAGACTTGAAATTTACAGTTGCTTAACTCTTTTTTTTTCTTCCCCTGCCTCTCATTAGAGTTTGCTTAAATGAATAAAATGAAATTTGGATCTGTATAAGAAACTCTTCAGCTTCTATAAAAATTTGTTGCTATCATGGAAAATTGGGATTGGCTTTTAAGTAATGGAAAATTATGGATTCATTCAGTAAACATCAATATCAATTTGAGTTCATCAAGTTAGACATCAGAATTAGACCCAGTGATTTTACAGAGCTATTAAAAATCTGTTTATATTTCCTATCAAGACTTAAAGAGAGGAATATTTATTGTCAGACCTATTAGATATTTAAATTAGTGGAAGGCTTATTCTGAAAATTTTAACATTTCAATTTCATCCTCACTCAAAAAATTCAGAATTGAAGCTTTTATTAGAACTGGAATCAATATTTATTTCCTTTATTTTTCTCATACCACACCAAACTGTCAAAAATTACCAATTTTTTTTAGAAAATAATTTATGGATATGAGAAGTGTAATGATTTACTGCAATTCACAGTAGTCAAACATCAATGACGCAAAAACTGGGATGTCTTTTCATATTCTAGATGAAATTAGGATTCTGTTGGAAAATAAGATATCCACAGTCATAAGCACTTAGAAAAAGCCACATTTGGAGTACTGTGTTTGGTTCTGAGCCCCTTGGTACAAGAAAAATACGGAACTACTGGAGAGGATCCAGCAGAGAAGACTGGGAAGGGAATCTCATCAAAACATATAAATATCTCAAGATCAGGTGTCAGGAAGATGGTGCCACAGACTTTTCAGTGTAGTCTAGTGACAGAAAGAGGAGCAAAAGCCATAAATAAAACACAACAATTTTCTCCTTAACACAAGGAAGAACTTTATATTTGTATGGCAGACCACTGGCACAGGCTGCCCAGGAAGATTGTGGAGTCTCCCTCCTTTTCTGGAAAAATTCAAAGCTAACCTAAATATATTCCTGTGTCACTTGCTCTAGGTGGTGCTGCCTTCTCAGGGGCATTGGACTTGATCTTCAGAGGCCCCTTCCAACTCTAACAGTCCTGGAGTTCCATGAAATTAGGTTTCTCATGTTCCAGTTGTCTTCCTGCTTGCTCCAATGTCTGTTTTCACTGTCTTTTCTAGGTTATCAGTACCTATTTTCAAGGGCCTGCATTTTGTTTGAAATTGGCCAGTAATGGAGCTAGTAGACGTGGTCCAACTGCTGTGAAAGCTGATTTACATGTATGATATGCCAGTCCTGACAAGTGTATTTCCTTCTAAAACATACCTAGACACTTTTGAAAGGACACAGGCTTTAATCACTGTTCCAACTTCATGTATAATTGTTTTCTTGAGATAAGCTCTAACTCAGAAATTTTCTGTCTTGTATAGTTTCCCTCAGCAAGATTACTTCTTGTGTCTTTGGAATTACTTAAACTGGATTGGTGGAAACTATCCCAAAACACCAAAACCTTGATACCTTCATCCAATACAGACTGGTTCAGTCAAAACCAATTTGGTTTCACATTTTTTTAATGAGAATGTTAAAGCATTTTTAAGAAATAATTTTATTTTTGATTTATTGTTTTTCTTTTTTGGACTCTTTTTTGTTATATGTCTTTTTTCTGCTACATGTTTAGAGATTTATCTTTGAGAATTTAATTTCTTGCATTTTATTTTATTTTAACCTTTGTCTAAGTAGAGTCTAATTTAATTTTGCATCAAACCAGAGTCAAAAAAACACATACAGCTGGTCTTTCTAGAGTTTTTGGAGGGCCCAGGATAACACTAAAGGAGAAAAAAGGACACTTCAAATTTAAACATAAATGCACATAGTAGAGAGTGGAGATTTAAATTGGAAGAAAAAGAAGAAGAAGAAGAAACAAAGGAAGATCTCACTAAGACAGAAAATACTAGAAATTTCCAAAAGAAAAAAAATGTAGCTTGAAATTAGTACTAGAAAGGCTTATGGGAAAGACAGGATAAAATATCTGTCTGCCAAACCAAGGAGTGTCACCTTTAAAACATAAATGTGGATTATATATATCTTTTTTTGTTGCTCATTTAGATGCTTAATATCTGTTTCTTAATCTTTGAAAACACTTTGTTTCACAAATGGCTGGTTTTGTAACTATTATTGTTATTAATACTTGAAAATTCTTTATCTTTTCTAATGTCTTTTTGACAATATGAGTTCAGTGGAGCTGTACTGTCGTTTGTAAACCATAACCATATTCAGAAATTCCCAAAGTGTATATGGCAGACGAAGTAGTCTGTTGACTAACGCACTGGTGACATTTCCAAAACTTGACTAATAATCCTCTCTATCTAAAATAAATTACTTTGTTATTTTCAAAGTAGTTTTGTTTTCAAGTTAAAATGAGTCCATGATCTGCTTGTTTGATCACTGTGTCATTAAAGTACGTACACTGTAGATGCATTTTTATAATGTGTATGCACATTTTTTATTTCTTCATAGAAAGATTTAGCTGTATATGTATTTACTACTATAACTGCATCTAAAATAGCTTTTCTGGTCATTAGTATAAATTAAAATCTCAGCTGCACAGGATTCTTTTTTTCATATTTTTTCCATTCCACATTCAGAATTTTAGAATCTGAAGGAAACTATTAAGACGGTAAAAAGGATTTATATTCTGATAATTTAAAAAAGCAATTATAAGTTAAAATGTATGTCCCTTTTTGAATACATGAAAAAATGGTACAATTTTCTTTGAAATTATTTGGTCTACAGCACATCTCAAGATAAATATGTATTAGTCTGACTTTTCCTCTTCTGAAAACCTGATGTTTAACATTCTTATATTCTCAACTTATTCTGCAGCTTTATTTTGGGTTTAAAATCTATAAGGTAAAAGCTCCCTGAATTAAAATTATTGTAGTGCTGAAAGAGAAACAGAAGGCATATTTCAATTTTATTGATTTGTGCTACTAACCTCTACTTTGGGAGAATCCTTTATTTATCTGAGCAACATAGTGGTGCTTCTATACACCTTAAATTTGTTGAAGTTGAGTGAAAAAATGCACCAAATTGTTTTTCCGATGTGTTACTTAATCTCATTGAGTTTATTTGACAGCAACCTATTAAAATATAGTGCAGGTATACAGGCAGGGTGATGAGAATATTGCAGAGGGAAAAATATGTAAATTTGTAGTTTAACAGGAGCCTTGTTTTTATTTTGATGGGATTCCAGGTGTTGTGAATTTCTCCTTATCCTTAATAGCACTGTTGGTGGATGGATTGTAAATTAAATTTAGTCCTCAATGAGTATCGTCACAGGCAGTTGCTTGTAGTGCATTGAGGCCTTTTGAAGACATTGTTTACAAAATCTGAGCAGCCTTACAGTGATCGGGAGTCAGTCATGTTGCACTCCCTTTGCTGCCCAGAGTGGACAGGTTGTTCAAGTATGTAGAATAGGTACACCTGTACATAGCATGCTGTTTTGCTATTTATTAATGAGGAGAATACACTTTGCCAGCCTAGTCATTAAAATCTGAAGACTAAGCCAGTGTCTTCCTCAGTTAACTACAAAATTTTATCTACACAGCTGAACTAGACGAGCTAGGATTTTATATCTCAGTTGAAATTTAGAAGCCATGGGCTTCTAAACAGTTATGGTTTGTTTTGTTTAATAAAGGAGAAACTATAATACACAATATGGACAAAGTTATTTGGTGCACCAATTCAGATACTATAAAACTCTGAGAATCAAATAGTAAAATTTGGCTATGAGATTTTATTTTCCTTACATTACTTTAGTGATTGTGGAAGTACTGCTGAAGCCAGTTCTTAATATGCTTCTTATCTTTTGGTTAAGGCAGTTTCATAACTGCTTTATGATATGATGCTTTTATGTTTAGATTCATTGAATTTTTTATGTTTCATAAATTTTAGAATTTTTGAAGAGTGATAACAACAAGAACTACTGCAGAAGCAGTGAAATGTATTTCTTGTGGCTTCATTGAATGTAAACATTATACTTTTAATGAATAAAGTTGTACCTATTAGTAAAATATACTAATAGAAAGACTATTTTGTATATGCAATTTTTACAAAGATTAAGAAATTTAATTATATTTCTGTATTATTTATGTAGTACACAAAAAGGACTGTGTTTATAACTGATCCTTGAAAAACAAAAAGGAGCTGTCATATGTTCTGAAACTTGAGTTTCCATTTCTGCAAGTTATTGTTTCACTCTATATCAAGTTAGAAAACAGTTGTAATTCTTATATATTATCATAAATTGCTGATTTGTCTAGACCAAATGACTGCTATCAGACATATAGACAGCTCTCTGGACTTCTTCCTTACTGTATTAGTTTGAACAAGTCTTTAAAAAAACATGTCAGCACCAACAGAGCAAAGAACAAAAACCATGGGAATAGAGATTTTGACAATGTTCCCATTGCACTGACAAATTTTAGAAGATACTCCTTAACCCTTGTCCTTAAGAAGTCACCATCTTTCCTCTTTCTAGAAGACAAAATACAACCTCATAGTATTACTATTTTTTTTCTTAAAGGACCTGAAATGTTGCTCATACAATACCGAAGTATGAGCTAACAGCTTTTGAAAAGTATTTATATCACTATACTATTACTGCTTATTCACTGTAAGGAAAAAAATAACATTCAGTGCAGAGAAATAAGAACAGTTAAAGCTGGAGGCAAATTCTTCTAAGAAAAACTTCTTGGGCCATAATCCCTAAGACCGTATAAATCAAAGCCTGTTTCCAAAGCCTTAAATATCACAGTAATGACATTTAGTCTCTCTGTATTGGTCCTCTCTGTAAATTATCCATAAAATGGTAGCATCTTTATATGTGACAATATTTAGTTGTACCTAAATGAGCAGACACTATTCTTTTTTGAATCAGTTGCAGGAAGTGTGTGTGACTAGACAGGAGAGTACTTCTTGACTTGATAATTCACTCTTCAATAACATCAATCTCTCCATCTGCCAGTTATATTGTACACCAATCCATAAACTCATCCAACTCTTTCAAAGATAGGATAAGTCAGGTCTTTGAGAAAATCATTTCTATCTGTTCCCATATAATGGCTGATCTGACTTTGTTGTTCTGTAGCTGTGCAGTAGATTTATAAAAAAAGGAATGGGAATGAATGATAGCATGCTTGAGTACCCACTATAATTATCATTACCTATATAGAGCATAATCAGTTAAACAACACACACACATCTTAGAGAAATCTTCCTTATTGGGGGTTCAGGAAACCTGTTTGATACTTTTTAAATAGTGGTTGGGGAGTTGCCAGATTTGTTTCCACCCATGTTCCCCCCATCTGTGGCATTCTATGGGTCTTTACATTGCTTGTTAATGTCCTTGTTTGTTTTCAGTTCTGTCCCAGAGAAGCAGAAGGAGCAAATATCACAATACAAGGATCAGTACATCAGTCCTTTTATATTTTATTTCAAATCCAAAGACTGAGCTAAAATTTGTCTACCTTTAATCAACTTACATCTGTGATTGATAAATCTGCAAGCAGGGGGGCAGTAAAACCAAGAAGCACTTTTTTATGCATTAGAATATGTGACATTCTTTTTCAAGACCAATGCTAAGTGAAGCAATGTCATTAACTAGCCATCTCCTGATACCCTAGGCTGGAAAAGAATAAGATTGTGTTAAGCAGGGAGTAAAGTTACAGTCATTTTATTGTGTCATTTCTTTCTGAGGATCAGGTTTTACTTTTATTGTAGAGGTAACGTAAGTAATATTTATTTGGATTTGAATCTGAAACCACCACACATATACCTTTCATATGACAGGACATTTTTATTTAAACGCCTTCCATAAGGGATTTGCTTAGGAGTAGCTTAAACAAGGCTTTCTAGTGAATTTTAATTATCTCATACTTGTTTGAAAACAATCAACTATTAGAATTAAGTTTTATTAAGTATCGTGTTACCATGACCACCAGATTTAGATTTGTCTGTTCATTGATGACATAGAAATTTTGTGTTAGACAAAGTCACCATGTATAGGCCTAAATAGTCATCGCTCTTTTATCACCTGAAAGGTCTTATTTAATCATAATCATAGTTTGTTGAGGGGTTGGAAAGGTTCTTGCTCCAGCCTCACGTTCATGGACAGGGGTACCTCGCACTAATCCAGGTTGCTTAAGGACTTATAAAGCCTGGCTTTGAACACTGCTGGGGTTGGGTCAGTTACTGATAGGCATTAAATTCCATAGAGTGGGATTTCAAGTAGCTTAAAATATCTCTTGCTGAATACAAAGAATACATTTAGCTTCCTGGGAACCCCTTTCACACAAAACAGAAGTTTCTTTGCAGGGTCAAGTGTATGAGAAGGGGAGAACTGCAACTGTTTCTGGTCCAAGCCTTGAAATTCAAACTTTGACCTGCAGCTTAGGAAGTCATTGGTCAAAGTGGTAAGACAGCTTGTTCAGCCATCATGACAGCTAAAATGACCTTGGAGTCAAAAATCACTTTCTAAAGTCATCTAACTCTCTTGTGAATTGATTGCTAGTCAAGCTACTGTCAGAAATGCTGTCATCATTCTTGTCCTCTAAGTAGAGGAAACTTTCAAAAACTCTGTCATTAATTTATGCATAAACTCTGATTCTTTTCAATAAAAATGGTAATCTTCATGAGGCAGTTTGAGAGAAAAACAACAAAATTCTGAACTGTGACTGTGTGCATCAGGAATACATTTATCTGAGATGGCAATGTGCAAATGAGTAGAAACGTCTTCATCTGTAAATACACAGGGATACTCATGCTCTAGCAACTTTCAGAAAATTTTATTCTGTTTTGAAAAATCTTACAGATATGCTTTTTGCATTCCTTTAAATTATTGTTTTTCTGGATTTGAGGGGAATTAGAATTAGAGTTATTGTTTTATGTACTATGACATAAACTTTGATTAAATGTAGAATTTATCGAGCTTTAAACAATAAATGTATTCTTTTTCATGCATAGATACTATTTTTTCACTGTGACTTTTTCATCTTACTAATTATCACATCGGGTAAAATAAAAATACAGATGACATATTTTCACAGAAAATACCCTGCAAGAATGGAAAAGAGCACACTTAGAAATTAAATTATATCAAGGGAACAGTTTGTTTCACTGACAAAAACATATTGAAAAGTTATGTAATAGTTGTATGTGGCTTTCATTTATTATAATAATATATAATATTGTTTTGTCATATTCATAATAATTTTCTAATTGAAATATTCTTCATCACTACAAAAGTCATAAATAAATAAAATTACACTATTTTTTCATAAGCAGTCAGGGTTTTTTTTTAAATCTTGGTTCTTGTTATGTATTGTAGCTTGCTGAATTATTAGAAAAAGACTAGAACTATATCAAGCTATCACACCAAAGGTGATGGGGTTTTTTGTCAGTTAAATAAAAAACAATAAGCATCTGTAAAATTAAGTATCAGAAATATTTCTGCAAGTATGGAACCATTTAGCTGTCCTCAGAACAGCTTCTCTTCATAAATGTTGTTTTAAAATATTATGAATTTCCTGTTGTTGCTATGCAGACAGTCTTAAATATTTTCAGGATGGTATAGATATTATGCATTCTACTTTTGCAGATAACTTTAGCTTAATTTTCAGAGTCAGCAGTAAAATGTGTGTACATGTAAATATGCAGAAAATAATTTTGTCCTCAGGGATTACAAAGCATTTACCCGGAAATGTTTCTGATAATTCTGTCCGAAAAGAGCAGTCCCACAACACCTTTAAAACAGTTTTTATTTGACTGTGTTTCCTTCCTCCTTTTTTTTTTTTAATTGTTACATTGGATTATGGTATATTCTGTAAAAACTCTAAGGATTATCTTTTTTTTATTTTTCTTGTCTTTTTTTTTCTTAGTGCAAAATATTTACTTCCTATTAGCGCAATTCTTGTTCTAGAAATATGACACAACTAATTAAAAACTAAAGATAGACATAAATCTAATCTAATCTAATCTAATCTATTTCACTAATCCAATGAACTCATTTTATCCCTTATCTAATTAACTTATTTTATCCCTATAGTTAATAGATATATGTGATGTTATATATAAGTACCTTCAGAGGAACATTTACAGAAGGAGTTTATGGGATTTTTGGGTTTTGCTTTTGTTCTTTTTGTTTTTTATTTCTCTTTTTTGAGCATATAGCTACAGCATTTTAAGGTTACACATTAAAAGAAATTTGGGACGTATTTCCTGCATGAAGGGAGTTAAGTCTTTTAGCAAAAGAGGAAGCAAAAAGAGGGACGAGAATTTTTTTGAGGAATGAATTTACATTGATGGAATGCATTCTACTTTTATTTCATAAAATACTTCTTTCAATTTTCATTAATTGTTTAATATTTTGATAATCAAGTGTTGATAATATTTAATGGGACCCCTGAAACAGGACATTTTTTCTCTTACAGCTATGCATATGTTCTTACTACCTTGCACACAGCTGAATGCAGACGCCCAAAAATAGCAATAGGATTTTACACAATATGAACAAAGATGACCGGTTTCTGTAAATAAAAATAGCTGACTGGTACACACCTATCTGCACATTTAGCCACACTCAAAACCACTTCTTTCCAAGTAGTTCTACCACAATTTTTTATTTTAGGTCAAATTGCTGGAGTTCCAACTGCCGGTTAAAAATTAGAGATTTAAGAAATGCTTCTGTCTCTCAGTATCCTTTAGTAAATCCCATTTTTTCTGGTTCATATTGTCTTTGGGTTATGACAGTGTTCCTGGCAACAAAATGACCTACATGACAAGGCACATCGCATGTCTATGAACATATGGTCTAACATCTTGCACTCCTTCAAGAACACCATTGTGGTTTTCTCGCATTAGCTGTGTTATCTGTTACAAACACCACGCAGGTGGCCAGGAAAAGGTTCAGCGCACTCAAAGATTTCTCCATTGCAATGACATCATTTTTAGTACTGTCCTGATTAATGGAGAGCACCTTTTAGAACAAAACAAAATACAAAAATGATGATATAATTACTTTGGAATATAAAGCTAGATAAGAAATTATGAGGTGGAAGTTTTTAATCAGTATGATTGCTAGCATCTGCCATCAGGGAAAGCCACATTTCAGTTTTGTGTGTCTAACCTTTGGAGCAGGAAAAAAATATGCAAGGCTAGAACAACTTTCTGTTTTCATACTAGACATATAAAGATTCTGCCCCATTTGGAGTTTTCAGTCAAGACAAACACTTTTAAAATCTGTTCTCACAGATGTTGGGCTATTGCAAAGGAAAGAGTGACTCTAATATTTCTCACTAAAAATGTACAACACCTGCCTTTTTCAGAACTGTTCCTTGGAACTACTCCTGATTCTTTATTATAGTCTATGTAACTTCTCCACACTCTAACCACTATGTTAATTAAAAATCTTTGTGCTTTATCAGTCCATATATGATTAGATTATGTGTCACTCACTAATACATTGCAGTGTTCTCTGTTGGAAAGGGTTGTCTCCCCTTGCAAAGGAGATGACAATAAGCCCCACAACTGGTTTGCCTCATGTTATTTTATAAAAACAATAAAACAACATCTATTTTTTAAAAGAGTCACAGCAACCTTTGCCTAAATGATAACTAAAACCAACTCTAGAAGCAGAATTCTACTAATAAACGAAACAATTCCTTTAGTCTCCTTGATGAAGCAGCATCCATAAATGATGTTACAGCAGCTGAGGACTTCATTTTCCAGCTAGTGTAAGCATTGTAATTCAACATAACTTTCATGTTGTTTAAATGATTAGCCAAATTCTAAAGATTTTTCATATTGCTCTCTTTATTTTCTTTCTAGCTCATTAGCCCTTGTGCCTATGTGTTGAAAAATAGCCAAATTGTAATTTTTTTAATAAGTAATAATAAGCAATCTATTTAGAATTCAGTAACCTTTAAAGTCTTCTATGAAGCAGAATAAAAAATTATAGTTTTGAACAATGAACTTTTGTCTTTCTGGAGCTCCTTTAAAGAAGCATGGAAGAAAAAAATCATAAATGTCTAAAGATTGCCTAGTAGGTGAGGAACTGTCTATTAGTTATAGAAAGAAATGTAAGAACAAGAATTTTTAATTATATTTTTGTTAAGGGACAACATTAATGAAAAAGCAAAAGGAAAAATCAGTCCCTACACCTTTCATCCCATAACTCCTTTGTGTTTGGAGGTTTTTTCTAAGTGTAGCCTTAAGTATCTCTTCTTGGGCTATATTGAAATATTGTGCTTTACTTAATAAGGGGTAGGTCATTTATTTTTAAAATAATTGAAACAGAAACTTAGGGATCAAGTAAACTATTTACTTGATAGGCAGCAATAAAATAGTGCTCTGCAACCATTCAAACTTTTCATTTCCGTTAATAATTTTCTTTATGGTTTCCTGTTTGTTCCTCCATGACAACTGTGTCTAGCTTCTCTTTTTTGGTTCCAAAGAACTGGAATTAAACATGAAAATGTGTATGTATTCAAAAATCCACTCAACTAAACTTAAAGCAAAGCATAGATATTGCTTTTTATTAGTACTAAATATATTAGCTAACTAGTTGAGAGTTGAGTACATAGCATTGGAGATGGGCACATCTGCAGGGTTTACTGCAAGTGCTACGCATCTGCATGATGAAACTTCACATTTCCATCTTAATAACTAGCCTGCCTTTATTTTTCACTGAACTTAAGTGACTTCTTAGCCAGTGTAACTATATGGAATAGTTGTCACTTGTAATGCTGTTCAAAGTAGAAACACACACCTTCTCAAAGGGTGTGGTTTGTCCATTTCCAAAGCTGCAGAATCGAGGTTTAGGGTTTTTTTAGCTTTGTAAAATAATGCACTGATTAGAGCTGTATCCATTTACTGGGTTGGAAAATATCCCTTCCTTAGATACATGTTCACTGCTAAGAAATATAGTAGAGAGTAGAAGTCAGAGGCTCACTAAAATGTCAGATTTTCCTGTAGAAAAGAAAACCCTCCCCTCCAATGTTTGCCAGAATTCACTTAGACAGACTGATCACTACTTCAGAAGCTGTTTATAGAGAAAGCATATCTCTGTACATTGTATCCAGTTGCATGCTGCTTATTCTTTCCCTTTCCTTTCCCTTTCCTTTCCCTTTCCTTTCCCTTTCCTTTCCTTTCCTTTCCTTTCCTTTCCTTTCCTTTCCTTTCCTTTCCTTTCCTTTCCTTTCCTTTCCTTTCCTTTCCTTTCCTTTCCTTTCCTTTCCTTTCCTTTCCTTTCCTTTCCTTTCCTTTCCTTTCCTTTCCTTTCCCCTTTCCTTTCCTTTCCTTCCTTTCCTTTCCTTTCCTTTCCTTTCCTTTCCTTTCCTTTCCTTTCCTTTCCTTTCCTTTCCTTTCCTTTCCTTTCCTTTCCTTTCCTTTCCTTTCCTTTCCTTTCCTTTCCTTTCCTTTCCTTTCCTTTCCTTTCCTTTCCTTTCCTTTCCTTTCCTTTCCTTTCCTTTCCTTTCCTTTCCTTTCCTTTCCTTTCCTTTCCTTTCCTTTCCTTTCCTTTCCTTTCCTTTCCTTTCCTTTCCTTTCCTTTCCTTTCCTTTCCTTTCCTTTCCTTTCCTTTCCTTCTTGTAATAAATATCTGGCATTGCAAACTTCCATGTAGAGATAGTTTTTATCAAGTTATTGACTTCTTATTGCAAGAACCCAGGTGTATATTCAGATTACTAGCTCAGACAGCACAAAACTCTACTTTTTCCTAAGACTAGTTTAAACTGCAGTCTTTATTTAACAATCATTTTTGACAACTGTATTGGAATAGATTGATGTTAATCCAAGAATGATATAAGACTATTGAGGAACTTCTGTAGACAAATGGCACCAAATTGCATTAAAATGCAAAATTACTAAGCTACCTAGGAGAACACGACTCTCAAAAGGTCCAGAGTAAAACAAATAGAATGAAATTTCATAGTTCAAAGGGCAGGATCATGTATTCTAGTACTAGTTCCAAAAACTTGTCATTGCCTGTTCAGGTTTTATAAGCATAGGTATGATAGAAAGGAAAAGAACAAAAAGTTCATAAAAATCCTAAGAACTCACCTGATATGAAAATTTGATTCTTTTTAAGAAATATGAAACAAATTTGGAAACAATTTGAATTACTCTATATTAGAGAATATACCTCACAAAAAGGATCTGAAAAAATTTGTTCTCACAAATCAAAGTAGCAATTGCAATTACTGTTGTCTGTAAATAGACCCATGAAAGCAAGAGCACACAAGGAGTGAAATGGCAGCCTCTGCCGAAGCACCAGTGTGTGTGCATTGGCCATGAACACCTCCATCTAGAAAACAAGTTTATGGTCAAAAGAGGAAAAGTATTCAAAGAGACTAAGTAGCAAATTGGGGGCTGCTGAGAAAAGAGTTGCACAACAGTTGCAGCGTTGAAAGTGATTGAACTTACTTGCCCAGGAATTTCTCTGCTGGTTCTAGATTCTGGTTTAACTTAAAGCAAAAGTAACTTTGGAATTCTTTGTTCGATGTTCAAGTAACAAAGCAAAGGTCTGGAAGTGCAATAATGGTCTTTTTCATATGACATAGACCATTTCTCTCTTCCCTTGTTCCATGCTGAGGTGAGACACTACGACTACACTGATGCAGTTCCATATAGGATGGTTCAGGTCATTTGGGCAGATAGATTTCTCTGCATTTCAGAAGGCTTATATTTACTCTTATTTCAATTTTAGCATTTAGGGTTTTTTAAATTTTCATCAAATAATTGCATAAAATACAATTTAAGCATAATTTCATCAGAAAGTTGTTTTATTTCAGGCATTATTCACATGTTTAGATGGGAGGGATGAAGGGATAGGATAAAGTACAGGTGCATGCTGCAGCTCTAAGTCTAGACTGACCTCCGGGAAGGCACTGAAAACCTCTTTGAAAAAAATCAGCTATTGAGCAAACTGGTTCCTGCAGGCTTTAAGGCATAATACACATGATGTTACTCTACTTTTTTTTCTTCTTTTATTTAGAAGTTTCCAGCTAATGCCAAATCATTCAATGGCAGTTTGCACCTATTTTGAGGAGAAACTGGACAAAATAGGATAAAAGATATAAGAACAGATCTTGTTTTACTTTTTTGTATTTCTCTATTTCATAATAATAATGAAACAACACATTGAACTATGAACTTAAGAGGATGGCAAAATTTTAATGAAGTAAAAAGAAAAAAAATATTCTGAATTTTCCACAAGCAGAACTAATCATGGAGTGGAAGAAAAAGAAAAGTATGTATTAAATCTATATTAATGAACTAATGTCCACTGGAAGACCATTAAACTGTCATTCCCTCTTAATAAAACAATAGTGGTTTTTTTCAGTTGTGTTCGTATATCTGATAACCTGGAGTTCAACTTTAGTACTAAAAATCCAAAGTAGACCATTTGATTCTCTTTTATAGTATTTCTTCAAACATATTCCAGATTATTTTTCCATGATGTGTTGGTGGATAATTATCCTCATTAGTAGAAAAGAGCATGCAAACTGCTCCCTGATTTTTTTAAAAACCTAATCACCTGTAATATTTTGTAATTACAGCCTTCTTCTCTAGGAATCTTTAAATCACAAATCCATATTCGTGTAAGTAATGCAGAAAAATATGTTTAAAAATATACTTTCCTTTGAGATTATTTTATGACTTTCATGTTCAACAGATAAGAGAGATAGAAGTGACTGCCAAGTATATAACAATGTCAAATTCCATTAATGCAATGATTAATTTCTGTAACAAAAATATAATGAACTCAAGCATTTTGTATTTCTACTCATCTGTCAAGAAAAGCTTTTAACTCCGCATTAAAGTGCACATTAATTTGTGCAAGTGCACACAAAGAATGAATGTGTTTATTATATCATAACTATAAAAATAGGCATTATATCATAACTATAAAAATGGCCAAAAGGAAGTGTATTCCATAAATAGGAAAAAATTGTTAGCCCAATTAAGGTCTTAACAAACTAATCAAAATAAAGCATATATTTATTAGTCCATTTACAGCAGTTCTCACACTTTACAGTCCGCAATAATACAGTGAAGCCTCGTAAATAATAGAATGAAGCTTCTTGTTCAAGAAAACTCACAAGTACCTGTAACCTTTTCTGCACTTTGGTTTCATCCCAGGTCCTAAGGTTGAGACTGCAGGCTCCTTGAAAGCAGAGAGGTGATGTATAGTTTTGGATAGCTGTTAAGTCTCTACATTTTCACTGCTGAAGCTGAGAGGGCAGATCTTGTTTTATACATTTCAGTGTCTCAATGTATTTTGCTTTTGTGGCTTTCCAGTTAAAGCCTCTAAGGTATATGGTCTCCTTTCCTAAGCTCCCTCTGTGTAAGTGTCCACTGTTGTCACACTGGGACTCTCTGGGAGCCTCTGCCCTTGTCCACATTCAGCACTGACAGCGTTGCAGCACCCACATGTTCATCAATGGTAACTTGGCCACTAGACACCAGTTAAGGCAAGCTAAAAGGAGACGGGCCAAGGCCAGCCCACATAGGTCTTGAGCCCCCAAAACCGAACAACATAAACCAAAATGGAGGAAAAATCATAATATTAGGGATACAGTATACTTATTTTCTTCTTTGAGGAGAAATTACTGTGTTTACTGTGATACTTTTCCATTAATTATGATACCATTGCCCATTAATTACAAATACTTTATTTTTTCCAGAGTATGCAATAATTATATCTACAATTCATCTTCTGCTCTAGAAGAGTATTCCATTTTGGAATTAACTTTGGTAAAGTTATGCATCCCTTCAGAGACCTTGAAAAAAATTAGGGGACTGGGAACTTAAAGGTTCAGTCTTGGAAACTACACTTTCAACTAATAACTTTTCCCTGCTAACTCTCAAATCCATTTTGTCTTCTTGTAACTGATGCAATTCTATATTGAGGTCTTCCTGTCCAGAATTTTTTCAAAAAATTTTTAATGATAGGTTCAACCACCACACTCTGAATAGTCTACATTGTTTTTAAAACTCTCCCCTTTTTCACTACATTCAATTGTGATAGTAAATAGACATCTGTCTATTAAGGTCTCCTTCTCCTCAATTTAATAAAAGAGTTTTGCCAACTCCTTCTGCTTTGTATTTCACACTGCTTCTAAAATTTCTCCATTAGCGAATCAAGACCTTGTGCTATTTATGCCTTCTGTTGGAATAATACTCTGTTATTCAACCTTCCCTTCCCTTCCCTTCCCTTCCCTTCCCTTCCCGGAACCTTCCCTTCCCTTCCCTTCCCTTCCTTCCCTTCCCTTCCTTCCCTTCCCTTCCCTTCCCTTCCCTTCTTCCCTTCCCTTCCCTTCCCTTCCCTTCCCTTCCCTTCCCTTCCCTTCCCTTCCCTTCCCTTCCCTTCCCTTCCCTTCCCTTCCCTTCCCTTCCCCCTTCCCTTCCCCTTCCCTTCCCTTCCCTTCCCTTCTTCCCTTCCCTTCCCTTCCCTTCCTCCTTCCCATTCCCTTCCCTTCCCTTCCCTTCCCTTCCCTTCCCTTCCCTTCCCTTCCCCCTTCCCTTCCTTCCCTTCCCTTCCCTTCCCTTCCCTTCCCTTCCTCTTCCCTTCCCTTCCCTTCCCTTCCCTTCCCTTCCCTTCCTTCCCTTCCCTTCCCTTCCCTTCCCTTCCCTTCCCTTCCCTTCCCTTCCCTCCCTTCCCTTCCCTTCCCTTCCCTTCCCTTCCCTTCCCTTCCCTTCCCTTCCCTTCCCTTCCCTTCCTTCCCTTCCCTTCCCTTCCTTCCCTTCCTTCCTTCCCTTCCCTTCCCTTCCCTTCTTCTCCTTCCCTTCCCTTCCCTTCCCTTCCTCCCTTCCCTTCCCTTCCCTTCCCTTCCCTTCCTCCTTCCTTCCCTTCCCTTCCCTCAACCTTCCCTTCCCCTTCCCTTCCCCTTCCCTTCCCTTCCCTTCCCTTCCCTTCCTTCCCTTCCCTTCCCTTCCCTTCCCTTCCCTTCCCTTCCCTTCCCTTCCCTTCCCTTCCCTTCCCTTCCCCCTTCCCTTCCCTTCCCTTCCCTTCCCTTCCCCTTCCCTTCCCTTCCCTCTTCCCTTCCTCCTTCCCTTCCCTTTCCTCACCTTCCTTCCTTCCCTTCCTTCCTCCTTCCCTTCCCTTCCCTTCCCTTCCCTCCTTCCCTTCCCTTCCCTCTTCCTTCCCTTCCCTTCCCCTTCCCTTCCCTTCCCTTCCCTTCCCTTTCCCTTCCCTTCCTTCCTTCCCTTCCCTTCCCCTTCCCTTCCCCTTCCCTTCCTTCCTTCCCTTTCCCTTCCCTTCTCCTTCCCTTCCCTTCCCTTCCCTTCCCTTCCCTTCCCTTCCCTTCCCCTTTCCTTCCCTTCCCTTCCCTTTCCCTTCCAGAACCTTCCCTTCCCTTCCCCTTCCCCTTCCCTTCCCTTTCCCTTCCCTTCCCTTCCCTTCCCTTCCCTTCCCTTCCCTTCCTCCCTTCCCTTCCCTTCCCTTCCCTTCCCTTCCCTTCCCTTCCCTTCCCTTCCTTCCTTCCCTTCCCTTCCCTTCCTTCCCTTCCCTTCCCTTCCCTTCCTTCCCAGAACCTTCTCCCTTCCCTTCCCTTCCAACTTCCCTTCCCTTCGGAACCTTCCCTTCCCTCCTCCCTTCCCGAACCTTCCCTTCCCTTCCCTTCCTTCCCCTTCCCTTTCCCTTCCCGACCCTTCCCTTCCCTTCCCTTCCCTTCCCTTCCCTTCCCCTTCCTTCCCTTCCTTCTCCCCTTCCCCTTCCCTTCCCTTCCCTTCCTCCTTTTCCCTTCCCTTCCCTTCCCTTCCCTTCCCTTCCCCTCCCCTTCCCTTCCCTTCCCTTCCCGACCTTCCTCCCACCCTTCCCTTCCCCTTCCCCCTTCCCTTCCCTTCCCTTCCCTTCCCTTCCCTTCCTCCCCTTCCTCCCTCTTTTCCCTTCCCCTTCCCTTCCCTTCCCTTCCTCCTTCCCCTTCCCTTCCCTTCCCTTCCCTTCCCTTCCCTTCCCTTCCTTCCCTTCCCTTCCCTTCCCTTCCCTTCCCTTCCCTTCCCTTTTCCCCTTTCCCTTCCCTTCCCTTCCCTTCCCTTCCCTTCCCTTCCCTTCCCTTCCCTTCCTCTTCCCCTTCCCTTCCCTTCCCTTCCCCTTCCCTTCCCGAACCCTTCCCTTCCCTTCCCGACTCCCTTCCCTTCCCACCTTCCCTTCCCGACCTTCCCTTCCCTTCCCTCCCTTCCCTTCCCTTCCCTGAACCTTCCCTTCCCTTCCCTTCCCTTCCCTTCCCTTCCCAATTCCCTTCCCTTCCCTTCCCTTCCCTTCCCGGAACCTTCCCTTCCTTCCTTCCCTTCCCTTCCCTTCCCTTCCCTTCCCTTCCCTTCCCTTCCCTTCCCTTCCCTTCCCTTCCCTTCCCGGAACCTTCCCGGAACCTTCCCGGAACCTTCCCGGAACCTTCCCGGAACCTTCCCTTCCCGGAACCTTCCCGGAACCTTCCCTTCCCGGAACCTTCCCGGAACCTTCCCAGAACCTTCCCTTCCCGGAACCTTCCTGGAACCTTCCCGGAACCTCCCCTTCCCAGAACCTTCCCTTCCCGGAACCTTCCCCAACATTACCAGCTAGTCAGATTTGAGGCTTCTTCAGAAAGTCCAATTGGAAATAGGCATCTTCCTCTTGTCAAGTCTTGAATCCTGACCTTCCACGAGATGTTTGAGGATGTAAATAATTACTGGGCCCCGGATGCTAGTTCTGTGTGTGTAGGAGGGTTGCAATTCTCCAAAGCCACAGCAGGTGCCTTATCTTTGTGCTTGACTGACTTCCTGCTTTGATTTGCTCCTGCTCCTTTTCTTAGAGCAAAAAATAGTCTTTCCACAGCTTTCAAGTTGTTTTTTCCTTGGCTAATATGAAAATAAAAAAATGTATATCATTCTTCCTGTTTTCAAACTTGCTTTATCTTTCCCCACACATGAACATGAAAAACACCAAAAAAGACATAGGGTAACCCCCAAAAATGGTACATAACATAGTTGCCTGAACTTCTTCTTCGTTTTATGTAGCAACTGATGTAAACCTGCATGGTGAGAGGTAAAAGTGGTCTGTCAAACCTCTAATAATTCTGAGTGAACTATCAATATATTCAAATCCCACATAGGTATCTTGTTTTCGTGTACTTGCTGCATACTTCATATGCAGTGTATCTTATATTCTTAGGGAATAAAACCCCCACAAACTAACAACCAAAAAATTTTTTTCTTTACTGCAAGTCTTCTCTGCTTAATTGTGGATAACTTCATACAGCAGTACTAGATCACATTTTTGTTCCAACCTTTTTTAGATTCAGAATAGGAATCAAATTTGTAATCTTCTTAAACAATTTTTAAGTGGGTATTTTCAACTTCTGTCAACTGGTGTTGCTGCAGGTGATTTCTGAACATTCTAGGAATTTGAAGTATCCCCATATCATAAACATGTAGATAGCTGCAAGACTGCAGAAACATCAAAAAAGAGAAAATGCTTAAAGCTCTCTTTGCCATACTTGAAGATAGCATTAAAGGGAACCATGCACATATGGACCTAATGGTGGGCAGCATGCATTAAATTATTTCACTGAAGCTGCAGTCCATATGCTGCTGCATCCAGATGTTTTCTGTTCAATATAGGGAGATTGCCAAACATCCCGTTGTCACCCAGCACCAGGACTCTTGAAAAATATCCATCACAATACTTGAAATGCATCTAATACATCAATTACAAATGCTAAGGGGAAGAGCCTTTATCTGTGATTTGTTGTATGCTTTCAGTTCCTCTCCCCTGTAACAAACCTTGAGGCAGTTGGCAGGTGGTATCAGACAGAACAGATCTCCAGCCGCTTCATCTTCCACTTGACAAATAGACCATTTCACATCAATCTTGTGGTTCAGTACATTTAGAAAGTTCAATGCATCTTTCTGTCCTGAAACCTCTTGCTCTGCTGTTACTACCTGTCCCCTATATGTAAATTACTATATTGAACATAGATTTCCTCCTGTTTCAAATTTCTCTGTTACAAAATAATGAAAACTGTTTGATTCACCAATATAAAGTATGATTATTTCTGTTGAAGTACAGGGGGATGTGCTACTGAAAAATGAAACCAAATGTTTCAGAGGCAATTCATTATGCTCTGAATAAATAAAATTCTAAATATTCCGCTGTTATATTACACTAGGAGTTTTTTCAGTATATTACAGCATCTTCTAGAGTATCACCAATAGCCATGAACACTGGGAAAATGAGTACTAAAAATGCATGTATTATATGAGAAAATAGTACTTCAACTAAAATTGTGCCCTGTTAGTACACTTAATACTGATATACTTGTTTTAAATCAGAGTAAATATGGAATTTTCTGATTACATAATCAAAGTGGCAACAACTGAAATCATGTTGCCTGCACACTAACAAGAATCTAAACTTTATAGATTTATATGACTGTTATGATGAGTGACACAGACATTAATGTATATTTGGTTGCATTAATCCAGTTAATAATGTCTAATATTTTATCAGTTCAAACTAAAATTGTCTATGAAATAATAACGAAACCAATGGTCCTGAAATTTTTTACATTAAAAGCCTTCAGACAGTTCATTTATCTGAAAATCATGACTTTTTGTGTTAAATAGAAATTTCTGGAAAAAAATCAGGAATTATATATATATATCGCTATTGATATAGATATATTTGAAAGTTTATCTTGTAATTAGCATAAAATCTTTTCTTGCTAGATTTTTTGTCTAATAGATTTGTTCTTTTTTCATAGCACTTTGGTGTGTCTGAAAAGTTCAAGATCACAATATTAGGTTGTACATACACATTACTTATTTTTAAATTAACTAAATTTTAATATTTGACACATTACAGAAGACAAGAAAATACTTATTTACCAAAAAAAGACAAACAGGGCATGTGAAATTAAAATATATAAAATCTCTTGAAAGTAACAAAGGTAAACTAGAGAAAAACAAAGATGTACATTAGTTTCCACTTTTATTCATAAAAATTCATACCATTACCTTGAGTTCATAAATAGTGAGTTCTTTCTAGATGAGAAGTGGCCTTCAAAACATCCTCAGTTATATATTTATTATTCTGAGAGACAGTCTGATCTTTGTAAGAAGGGCAGAGAATCATAATAATGCACCATAATGTTGAACGGCATTTTTAAAGTCATCACAGGAGCCATCTGTCTTCCCATTTGTTTGTCATGGAGAGGTACTGACCTCTGAAGGTGTACTAGCCTCCTCCAAAGTTAGTACCAACCTTATTTTGACTCCAGACAAGGCATGCAAATTACTATTTGGTAGCTTTTTGGGTTGGAGCACTGTACCAATGTTACCCAAGTGACTGTGCACACAGCAGTAATCAAAGCTGCATCTGCAGACAAAGACATCTGTGAAATTCATTAGATGCCAACCAGTCCTTTCAGACCTGCTATTATTCGAAAATGACCTTATTCACAAAAAAAACCAAAAAAAAAAACCAACAAAAAACAACCACCAGAAGTCTGATGAATTTTATGATTGGGAGGATATATTGGAGGATATATTACTGTGCATCACAGATTGTCACCTTCAAATAGGTAGTTGAATTTCAGTACTTTTCCAAAGCTCAGGTGGTCCTATTTCTTATGGAAAATTACTATCTAGAGCACTAACAAGAATATTGAACCCATGAATCATAATGCAAGGTGGGGGGTTGTGGTTTGTATTTGTTTTTGTTTTTATTTTAACTTTTCCTATTCCTTTGTTATATGGTTGGCTTGGTTTTTACTGTTCATTTATCTGACTAATAAAGGAAAAGTTCTGAATTTGGCCTTTCATTGTTATATAAAATGGTCTATAGAGATTAATATTTAAGAGAGGTTAAAAATGCCCAACAGACAAAAATATTACCCTCCTATGCTCTTTTCAATTTAATAATTAACAGAACAAGCATTCAAAGCCCCAAGTTATGACAAGCACAGGAACTTGTAAACATCACTAAGAATTAACAGTCGATATCTATCATCAAAAGTTGTCAGAAGGTATGTCTAGAGTAACCTCCCAAGAGCCTTCATGTGAGATTTGTACCTAGAATTATTGATACTAATTTCAAACATGATAGATTTGTCAGATGATTATATATTGCCATAGCAAACTGACAGGAGGAGGACATGTCATGTTTCCAAAATGAAAATAGAAAAGAACAAGAACGGTAAAGGATTTCATTGGGTTTTTTTTTCAATTTCCCTAGGAAAAAAATACTAATTTATGCAGGATTATTTAACAGCATAGGATACAGGTCAGAAATAATTATATGTGGCAAGAAAACTGAAAATTTTTGGAGCAGTTACTATTTATTTTGGAACACTGTGTCAGTCAGTTACATGCTTTTCAAATCCAGATTTTCTTTTTGGTTTTGCAAAACCTTAGGCCATTCTCTTTTATATTTATGTGACTGATATTTTTAACAGGATAATCTGAAAAAAAAATCTTTTCAAGAAATTACATGTTTAAGATATTATTTTTGACCTTAAGACAAAGTTCCCATCTTGGTCTGTATACCTACATATTATACAAAACTGGAGGTTTAGAATCTGATGGAATTGTCCTGTTGGATTCTGGATTTTAACATTCTTTGGTGGAGCCTCTCAGAAGCATTTAAAAAATTCTGAAAAATTAATTTTTACATACTCAGCAATTATTAGATGTAGACTGTAAATATGTAGAGGGTGACAGCTAAATTGTTTGGGGTTTTTCCTTCCCTCATGTGAACATTTCTTATTTTTTCAGCAGTTTAGTGTAATTACATAATTAGGAGACAGATAATTTATTCTTAGATGACAAAATGCAGTTACCTGTATTTTGTCATCTAACAATATCAGACTGTAAGTCTTTCTTTCCTCAGACTTGTTGGAAGTCAAATATAGTCTTGTCTCTGTGGATTTTAATCAATTTGCACAGTCAGTTGGAATTTTCTGCTGATTTCGGAACACTAGATACTGTATAGCAACTCATGAAGTGCTTATTCAGAGAATCATAGAATAGGGTTTATTCCTAGAATCAGTAAGTGGTTTGGGTTAGAAGAGACACTTAGAGGTCATCTAGACCACTACCTTCACCATGAGCAGGACATCTTCAACTATATAAAATTGCTCAAACTACCATCCAGATCTTCGAGGTTTCCAGAGATGGGACATCAGAGCCTTTCCACTGGGCAATCTGTTTGGGTGTTTTATCACCATTATTGTAAGAACCCTCTTTCTTATATATAATCTAAATTGAGGCTCTATTATTTTAAATCCAAGATCCCTTGTCCTGTTACAACAATCCCATGGTGAATCTATTTGTTCTTCAAGTAGTTAATATCATTCAGACTGGAAATCGTGGGAAATGATCATATATTCTCCCACTGTTGTGGAACAGTAAAAAATATAAAACTTCTTATTAATGCAGCTCTGTGCTTTTATATTACTTTGCAAATTATTTAGCTAGTATTACAGGCAATGATCTCTCATTTTCAGTCAGTGTACCTGAGTCACGACAACAATTTTTACTAAGCCCTTGGCTGAGTTGATGGCAAAGCTGTCTGCAATGTATGAAGTTGTTGATGGAGCCAACAGGATGTTGTCCAGATTTTCATAGTAAACACAGAGTGATTTGGACTGAAAGTGGTCTTTCACGGTCAGCTCACTCCAGCCCCCTGCCATGAGCAGGGACACCTCTCACTAAGCCAGGTTACTCAGGGCCCTGTCCAACCTCACCTTGTACACTTTCAGGGATGGGACATTCACAGTCCTACCGAGTAACCTGCTCCATTGCGTCATTACCCTCGTAGTGAAGAGTTTCTTCCTAATATGTAATTTAAACACAGTCACTTCCAGTTTAAAGCCATTTCCCCCTCTCCAGTCACTTCATGTTCTTGTGAATAGTCTCTCTCCATCTTTCTTGTAGGCTCAGACACTGGAAGGCATTTGTTTAATTCTACATATTTCTCAGCCTTACGGTCTCTGTCTTTTCAAAGCTACTTTATTTTTAACATGGCTGGTAATGTTGAGTAGAATTATTAACATTTAATGTGAATAGAAATATTGGAACATTTTACATTTTCCGTTGGAACTACGTTATAAAGAACAGTTTCCATTTTCAACTTAAACCTTTTTTTCATGTTATTTTGACAAGAGAAATTGCTTTGAGTACCTAAACTTGTGAAAAGATTCTTCATCATTCTGAAATATTTTAAAATAGTTATTATAATATAAAATTTGTCATTCTCTCATAAAACATGTCAAATGTCTCTGTCATCAGGCAAATTCATCTCAAATATTTTATTTGCATTTTTCTGCAGTATATAATACCCTATAATTTAGAAAACATACGATATCCTATAATTTAGAAAGCATCTACCTACCAGGTAGATTATAAATTGACACATACATAATATTAACCAAACAAACAGCAAGACACCTCAGTGGTCAAATGAATGTATTGTTGATAAGTGTTCCATGGTACAGTCTTTTTCTGCTTCACAGATTTCATTCTCAATTTTCTAGTAAGTAGATCTAGTTAGCTGAAAGAGGAGAGCACATGCTCCAAAATCAGTATTAGGATCTTGCTTTACTGACTCTCCAGACAGGCAATGTAGTGCTTTTTGATGTTCCATCCTCTCTTATTCTTGTGAAGATATATTATTACAGCAGAATAAAAGTTAAGTAGTCCATGGCAAAAAAGGAAAAAAAGACTTGAGTCTTTTCCTTAGAACTTCATATAGAAGAGTCCATTAAATATTCTATATGCTGCCATTTCTAGAAATCCTTGAGTCATTAAGTCAGAATGAATTATTTAAAATTAAACCAATTTAAACCTAATGAATGGAACAGATTATATTTTTTATCCTAACACTGCATTATCATACTGTTAAGAAATTTATACATTTATTGTATAAATATAAATTCACGATCTAATGATTTGCTTTCTGAAATCATACAATAATAAATTTCGACTTTCGATCTCATCTTCCTGGCATTAATTTTACTTATCTCTGAAAAGTTTTGAAATTATTCAAAAACTGGAGGAGGAACATCTTTGAGGGGCAGGGAGGAGAATTTTCCTCTTATTTTACCATAATAACTGATTAAGTGAACAAAAATTAATAGTGTCAGTAACTCCTTTTCTTGTCCTAGAAGGCTCATGAAACTTCCTGAAAGTGTCTTTTTGTTCCAGTATTTTGATATAGTAGATGAAGTCACATGGGATCCCTCTTGGGCAAAGTAGTTTGGAGGATGATAACTCTGTCTAGACTAACTTTATCAGGATTAATACATCCTTTAAATTTGAGCTTCAGCAAATATCAGTTGTTGTTCGGGGTTTTGTTGTTGTTGTTGTTGTTGTTGTTGTTGGAGGATTTTGTTTGTTTGTTTGTTATTTGTTTGTTTGTTTGGGGCTTTTTTGTTTGTTTTTTATTTCTCACAGTTCTGACTCATGATAGCCTTGTAGGATTCATTGTCTTCTATGGAAAAAATGCTGTGATTGAAGCTTGGAGAGCACAAATATTTAGAAGTTTATGGCACATTCTTTTCATGTTTGCATCAAAACTGCACACAGATAGCATCTTCCATCCCTAAAAGATCAATAAATTGAATTCTAAAGGATTTTTCTTTCTAAATTCAGTTTTTCATGTTCCCTAAAGACACATGTCTTCATCGATCATACTTGGCTGTTTGCTACCAGTATTCCTACTTGGATGTTTTCCAGAGTTTCGGGTTCTTCAATGCTTCTCATTACTTAGAAACTGTACCTCTTCTACAGGTTTCTATAACCAAAAAAAGATACTATACTAGGTAAGTTACGTACCTGATTCTATTTTTATTTACATTTGTTCAGCTCAAGTGGACACAATAAACATAATTTTGAGGCTGAACTCTTTCTGCAGAGGTGGGATATTAGTAAATAAAAATTCAGGACTGCTTTTCAGGGCAAACTTGATCTAGAATGTTGTCAGTAAAATCTGCCTGGAACATTGCAATGACAATTTTATGCAATCATTTATCAAACTATTTTATAAACACCGTGTGATTAATGTACAAACATTAGGTAGATATGTATACACACAGCTGACTTATTAAGTTACCTGAAATATCCAGCACAGCAGTGCACAATACCGTACAGGCCTATTTATTCATCTCAGAAATCTTGAGGTGGCAGATCACTTAAACTAGTAAGTGACCAAAGTTCCATTTCCTTTCACACAATGAGGCATAAAAGCCTCCCTAAGTATATAAACTACTTTTTGAAAATTACTTTCAGAGAAGTAAATATAAGCCATGTAGATGAAAGAATCACAGTATCAATTTTAAATTATTTGCCAGTTTCGAACCAAACCAGTCTATGTTCCTTATCAATAAATGTCACTCTTCCAAAGAGACGTTACAGTTTTGACATGGAGTGAATTCCTCGCCACTTCCTGGGAACCTTCTTGTCTCAGAGCCCTCAAGCAATGAGAATAATGTCACAAAGTGTGCAGAGAGGCTTGTATGAATCTTGTCCAGATGTATATTCATTTCTGTTAAGATGACCTACTGTTCTTCTGAAGCATAACCTAAAGTTCAATGTTAAACTGAACATAATTGCTTAATGACTTCAAAATAGATTTTGCTATGAAATTATGAGGAAAGTAGTCATATTGTTTTAGTCGTAGTAATAACTCAAGTCCTTGAGACACAACCCATTTGTAAAAATATTGAATCATTATCCTGATATTCGAGAAACATATGTTGTGATAGCAGCCAACTGAAGGAAACATCTCACCTAAAGAAACAAAAATTATGTAGAAAAACCTTACAAAACTACGACAAAAATTTCAAACTTTGTTTTTTTTTTTTTGTCTGCAATTATTTTCAGGTGGGAGAAGATTAGTCGTAGTTTCTGCATTCATTAGCTTTTAACCGGTGTTATAAATCTCAAAATAAAGGAAAGCCTCCTTTGATTTTTTTTCTCTTATCTTTTTATTGCCCGCAATACTATGTTTCTATCACAACTTATCCAGCTGCAATGAGACAAAAGAATTGATAGGTAGAAAATATTGTTCAGAGAAAGTAAGTTGCCTGCAGAGAAGAGATCCAAAGCATTTAGCAGTAGAGGAAGATAGTGGACTTTCTTTTGGTTTTTTTTTTACATTTTTACAATACACTTTTAACAAAGAATTTCTTCTTCTGATGGAAACAGTTTACAAATTTTTTTCCAATGTGCTGTAATTTTGCTTGTTAATTACAGAATTTTAAATTAAATTTTAAATGTTAAACTAATTTTACTATCCGTGAAGTGGCTTTACTAAATCTGGAATCATTTTATCAAAAGGAAAATAAAATTTTGGCTATTAGCTTATAATTAAGAAGTGGGTATCATACAAATTCCTCTTTCTACCTCTATCTACTTGCTGCAAGCAAGTGGCCAAACATGTCATTCTTCCAATCTATAAATGCTTGTATGTCTTTCCATGTAATCACAGTGACTATTTAATACTTGTCCTCAATTTTCTAATTTAAGTGATATGTTTAAAATATATTCTACTTTTTTCTTCACATCGTGGTAATTTTGGAGTTAATCATATATAAATTCTGTCTGGCTAGTTAGTGATAGGATTGCCAGTCTTTCCTTTCAGCTGTACTCTTCCCCAGACAAAAATGTAAGGGGTAGCTGTAAAAATATCTGGAATTTCTTTTGAGAAAGAGTGGGTTAAGAAGGAGGAACTACAAGTGAAAGGTTTGCTGCCACAGAGATGCCAGTAAATACTAGTGTGGAGTATTGTGTGTTAGAGCAAAAATACAAACATACCAGACCCATGTGTATGTTTCTTCTGTGAATATCAAGTCTCAAATCCATGGGGGTTTTATGATTGTTTGTATCTCAAAATTAACACTATTCATACAGTAGTTCTGTGAAGATGAACACTGGTATTCAAAAGGAGATATAGTATGAACCCTCAATTCATCCTGGGCCACTCCTACAAAAATTGAATATGAATTCATGCATACTATTGAATCAATTTCTTCTTAGTTTTAGGAGTGTCCTTTCCATATCATTTTAAGAGAACTCATACAAAGCCTAGCTACTGGGAATAGCCCAAAGGCATATTTGAGCTAATGCATCCTAAATGAAATCTTAACCTTCAACCTTCATTTTCTAAAAGCATATTCTCTAATTAGATAGTGCTCTTTTCATGCAAGTGAAAGGTGTAATGCTGATTAGGTCTATATTGCTGAGGGAAATTTTGCCACTGCAAGGTCAACATCTGTTGACTTAAAAACTAGAAGGCATAATTCAGCATTTGAAATCATAGCTGCTTGTAGTAGGGTTAATTAAACACTAACTCATCATTTCCTGAAAACTCATAACAAATACAAGCTGACAAAAGCTGAAGATTTTATTTTTTCACATTCTGATATGCATTGCATAAATTAAGCTCACATAATACCGAGGTTAACAGAGGTTTAACCATGAACCTTGACACAGACAAGTTTGATTGCGATTTTTTTCTGAGCTGATTCAGTTTTTTGCCTTGAGTCCTCTGTACTAGAATGCAATTAAGGAACAAAAAGCATAATTACACTAATGATAGATAGTCCAACCTCAAAACAGGCTGGTTTAATCAGGAACTCTGAATGTGACTTCATGCACAAGCCCTTGTGAATATGTTCTCATTTCTCCCACTTCAAAGACTGAGAAACAGCTCCTTAGCAGGAATACAGATTAGATACAGACAAATTATATATACTTCTTCTTTTTTCTCTGAAAACAATTAGTTTGAGACTATCAGTATAATAACCTAAGCATTTCCACTACGAAGGTCAGATACTCTGATGATGTTTTCAAAATTTTGTTTCAGAACTTGTAAACACAATTTCCAAATACAACCTTATGGAGATACAAATACAAAAAGAGGTCTCCTTTTGTATTCCTTTTAGGAAGTCATCTCCCCTACTTAACGTAATATTTAAATCTACAGCGTTTGATAATTTTTTAATCATAATTTAACCAAAAGCATAGATGTAAAGACTACATATATTAATCAATATTTATAAACAGTATTATAAGATGAATATAAAATTATTAGTCTAGAGAGCCCATAAGTTACAGGAAAAAAAAGATGTCCAACTCACTAATTAAATTACATACTTCACCGTTTCTTCAGTACAAACATAAAAAACTATTGTCTGGATTTAGTCTTAGACTCAGTTACATATATTTTTTTTCCCCTATGAGTTCTCAGATAATATTTAATCAAGTTATTATATGATTTCCACTTTATGGAATCATAGAATAACTTAGGTTAGAATAGTCCCTTAATATAATCAAGTCCAATCATTAACCCAGAACTGCCACTTCCACGACAAGACCATGTTCCTAAGTGCAACATTTTCATGTCTTCAAAATACTTCCAGGGATGGTGACTAAACCACCTCCATAGGAAGCCTGTTCCAAAGTCTGACAAGTTTAATATTGAAGCTATTTCCCATAACACACAGCCTATTATTCTACAGTTTAAAGAAATTGAAGAGCTTTGAAATTAACCAATACTTCTGAATATGTTTTAACTTTTAGAATATATTAAAGAGGGGATTTTTTCCACTACTTGAAAATATTTAATTACTATGCATAATAGTGGAAATCTCATATCTTGGTAGGAGTAAAATTCTAAGTTGTTTACATCTTCGATATCATGTCGGTTCAAATAATTTAATAATTTTCAAAGTAGTTTCTTAGTTAAGATATGAAGACATAAATGCCATCCATAGTGATTTGTGGTAATTCACTGGAGCAATTCTCAACCTGTGAACCAATTTCCACAGAGGACTTGTGAGTGGTTGTAGACGGCATGCTTGATACTGAAAAAGAATTGATGGTGTAAGATTGAAACCATGCTTTAAGAGCACAATGAACAAAATTCAACAGCAGCCTTCTCTCCTTTTTAGGGTAAGCTGGTTCTGCTTTATTCCCAGAAAGCTCCCTAACATGGGAAATTTTTCTAACACCCACAAGGGCAAAGTTCACTTGTAGGAAAAGCAAATTCTGAAGAAATTCTCCCAGCAGAAGTTTTCCCTGTATGCACTTTCTTGATACTCAGCTTTAAATGAGGCAAAAATGCCATCTAGATAGAGACAATTTCAAGCAGCTTTGTATATTTTTATATTCAGCTTTCTTACTCTGCTTGAACTTTTTGCTATGGCAAAAAATTTTTGCTATAGCATAGCACAAGAGAAAAACCTGAAGAGAAAAAAAACCAAATAACCCAGACTTTCACAAGATCATTTTAAATCCTTCAGAATACCTAATGTCAAGTCGGCTAATGTTAGTGAAAGAACAATGGTATAAGACTCTATTTGTTTTACACATCACATAGACAGCTTGTCCAAAAATACAAAATCTTAAAGTAATTGAAGTAGTTAGCTGGAATACTAGGATTTACTTGAGCAAATCACGTCACTTGAAGAAGATTAGCATAGTGTCACTAAAAAGTCCTTTAATAAAGGACTTCCTTATAATTATAAAATAATTTAATTAAAATTCACATGACTTATTACTAGGTCAGTGATACGAAAAGGCCTATGTCATTAAATAGTTTATTTTCTTTTTATTCATGTCAAGATGTTTTATCTTCTCCCCACCAACCCTTTTGCAGGATTTATCTTAGTTTTATCTTCTGTTTGGTTTTTTCCTAATTTTTTTGTGTAATATTTCTGTCAACAAACTACAACAATTAATTTATGCTCATGTATTTTTTGTTCATATAATACAGGAGATAATTTTTATAATGTGCTAGTCTTTTCCTTCTACTCATTATTTCACTTATGAGATAATGTCAAAAGGAGATGAATATTGTCACTGGGTAATGTCCTCCCACTGCAAGATGAATGTCAAGACATTTATGAAAAATAAAGGATCACATGAAACAGAGATATCTATTTCAAAGCAGGAGAGCATTTTCCAGTCAAAATATTCTGTGCTGGTCATAAGATGTCTGTTCATTTGGATTGTTTTGAAAAGATGAAACAGATGACAGATGCAAGTAGATTAGAAGCTTTTCTGCTTGGCATTAATCATAAAAGTTTCATTTCATAGTATTTTAAGAATATGATTTTTTTAAAAATCCAGATATGAGCAAGAATGTAAAACAAGTATCGTAATATCTTCCTTCAATATTTTCTGGTTTCTTAGTAGAGTAGAAATTCATCATTTGACAGTAATAAAATATACAAAATGACTTAATAGAAAATAATGAGTGTTATTTCATTAGATAGATAGATAGATAGATAGATAGATAGATAGATAGATAGATAAAGTGTTGTGTAATTTAGCTTTGCCCATACCTTACAATGTGACACTGATGAAAACTGAAATAAATCCACATTATTGTCACTGGCTTTAGATTTACGGATACCTTAACCAAGAAGAAAATAATTAAGTAGCTGGTAACACAATCATTTTGTGAATGTTACAAGGCAAGTATAGATACCCTATAAATAGATCTTGGACTTACACTATAAAGTCAAGCATTATGGACACAGACTTCCATTTTGCTGCAGCAAATGTTAAATTTAATCTAATTCTCCAAGTTGCCCTAAATAACAAATAACTAGAAAACACAGATAAAAACAGAAACTAACTGGACATGGTTACAGCTGCCTTCCTACTTTTCAGTTGCTGTGCTTAATAAAAAGGTTTCCTTTCTGTCTCTTTCACTTTGTTCTTTTGGCACCAGCAATCTTGAGATATATGGCATGTATGTATGGTGCCATGAGGGTATAGAAAGGCTCCCTGGACAAATACCTTCAGCAATACAGCTTTAGAAAACCAAATAAAATTGTATAAAGTGTTTATTATTCAATATAAAAAAAAATAAACATTTCTTACAATTAAAAATATTCAAGTATATGTGATTAAGAGGATAACTTTGCAGATACTAATGCAAGTTGATTTCTTACTCTTTTGTTATTAGAAAATAAAATTCTTCTATTAATACCACTGAAAATGTAATAATATACGTTACTCTTCTGTTGCATTGGTAATACTTAGTAGTTTCATGTGAGGTTTCCTCTACTGTATGAGAAGGAGACATCACTAATTCATGTGAGCTGATAATCATGTTACAGGTTGGTTTAATGAGATTAGTGCTTTTTTGTAATTATTATGGTAATATACTGTCTGTGACTCATACAATTCTCTTCTATTAATTAGTATTTGATTGCTTTAGTATAATTCATTTTTCTGAAGTCCCAAGTTTGTTATACTAAGTTATATAGTTATTGATTTTATTATGCAGTTTATTTCATTATGGATTTGGGGGTTTTTTGATTGAAATTTCATCTTCCTCAGAGCCGACAAATCTCATTTATATTCTTTGGATTCGTTTCACTGAAAGAATTACAGGAAGTATACAATCTAAGTCAATACTTGCACTCAAATCCTAAGAATCACCAAATTCTTAAAGTGAGACATGCTATGGTGGAAACACTGGCAAGCCATCATGCCATATCAACTCCACTTAGCCTGTGTCTCAACTTCCAAGTATGAGTCTTGTATTAAGGGAAATGAAAAAGGTGTCACGATTTCTGCAGCTTGCTATTTTACATAGATGTAGAAAATGATGCAAAAACGCCAGTGTTAGAACCTTGTGAAGCAACAGATATTTAGAGCAACACAAATGCATTTCCTTCCACTCAGCAGGTGACATAATGCACTGCAAAGGATCAGGAAAGCTGTGCAAAGCTCCTGAATTCTAAGGATGAGTCTGTGTCAAGGTGCTTCTGAAAAAACAGAGGAGCAAATCTTGCAGTCAACCCTGGAATCCCTAGAG
Organism: Zonotrichia leucophrys gambelii; assembly: GCF_028769735.1. Taxonomy (NCBI): domain Eukaryota; kingdom Metazoa; phylum Chordata; class Aves; order Passeriformes; family Passerellidae; genus Zonotrichia; species Zonotrichia leucophrys. Next base: position 41,124,168 of record NC_088200.1, on the reverse strand, counting down.
AATTGGCCTGAATTTATTGCCTGTGAATTTGTATTTTAGAGAAGATTTGCTTTCTATCCTGTTTTTTTCTGTCTCTCAAGCAATGTGAAGGAAAGCAAGGGATATTCTTTCAAAATCCCTATCTGTCAAGAAATTTCCTTTGGAAAAGAACAAATGTGGTCATTCCAGAACCAAACAGAAAGGCAAATTCATTCCCAAATCCTGAACAAGTTTAGAGACTTTTAGAAAACAGAAAAACTGTATAAAAAGTATGATATTCCTCTGTAGGGAAGTGATATGTGTTTCTCACAGAAATTCAAAATTAATTACACATTTTTTGTAGAAATGTGAAAAAATAGTGATCATATCTGATGAGTGTACCAGGCTGTTACTGGCATTAGATTGATGCCTTTCCAATCAATATACAGGAAAGACTGACATCTTCTTGGGAACTAAAATTTTCTATCACATTATAAAGCCGGACTCAAGCTTAACTCCACTAATAATTTCTTATGACAGAGAGCTGATACTTTGCCAGTAAGACTGGTGAACAACTAAATAATTATAGCATTTTTTCTGTTAATTGTGTGTGAAGCCACTTATAATACTCTCTTTGATAGGAAAAAAGCAAAACAATAAAACTCCTGCAAGTTTAATTCTCAAACAAATACGTAAAGGCTTTTTCTAGACAGTTTTTAGATAGATCATTTTTTTCTTATGTTCAATGCCTTCATTATAAAAGCTACGTCAAATTAAATACTGTTTTCGTTACGTGCAATGTAGTCATGTTTTTCACACATTAAACTTCATATGGACAAATCAAAATTTCTCATAACTTAAAAAAAAAGATGCAACAGTGCTATAATAGTTACTTATTTGCAATGCACTGTCAGTGTGTATATAGGCGTTTATGACAATGCTAATATTATTGTTCTAAATAAAATCTGTTTTCAGATACAAGTAATAAAAAGATGATAAGAGAGAGATCCTTACAGATAAAAAATATACAGCATTTTTCTGATTATTTAGTATGCAGTTAATCAATCTGTCCACTTAGGAAATAAGTTTTGTTCTATAACTCGAATGTATGTGTCAAAAAAGTAATAATCAGGATCAGAATTTGTCACATTGTTGCCTAGCTGCATCAGAGGAGTTTCTCAGAATCTTAGTGATAACAGAAGAAACTAATTAGTTGTTTATAACCTGCTCATTCTCATATCGTTCCAGTTATTTGCCACACATTACAGAGCTCACATCAGCGCTAGTTTGGGAATTCTGAACTTACCTCCTATTTGTGGTCCAGATTTGCATTGGGTAATGTAGGTCTACAAACTTAAGCACCTGAAGTTAAATAAGAATCTGGACTTTTGACATAGGAACTGTTAAGCATTTCCTCCTTATCTCCAAGTCTCTGGCAATTCCTTTTTGTCACTTTTGCTCTCCTGATTACACCACTCTCCTAATAACATGCCCTAACATTATCAATGCAGTTTTGCTTTCAGCAGTTTCATAGTTTCTCTAAATATATGGAAGATTCCTAACAGACAGGAAAAGTACAGTTTTCCTTTTGCAAAAATTACTTCATAAGTGAAGTTGAAACACTCATCTAACCTTAGAAAAGTTATTTTAGTCAAAATCCAAGGAAGTTCAAAGGACTGCAGTTTCAACATTGAAGAATTTCAAAGACTTATTTCAGAGTTGCCAATGCCCCACTAGTTTAAGTGAGTTTGCTCCCTGTTTTTGGCTCTTTCAAACCACAGTGGTTGTGGTTCCAGCATTTCTGGCAACTATTTCACACACTACGCTATTCTGCTATATTCTGTTTCTTCTAGCAGACTGACCCTAAAGAGCAATTGGGCATTTATTAGGGTTGACACTCTGATTTTTAGTTTCTCTGTGGCAATCATCTTAACAAACATGAAAGTCTCATTTTCCTGCATTTCACTTAGGACATAAAATATAAGTGACACATCACAATAAAATGTCAGAACAATGGGTAGTTCTGTTTTAATCTCAGGCTTAACTTCCTTCCTAGCATACCTCACATCAGTAGTTACTGTCTATGTAAATACTTTCTCAATTATACATGTTTATGTCAATATTCCAAAACTATTTTTCACTCCTCAAAAAAAAGATTGTTTAGTGACTGCATTTCTCACAACTTACTATGCTAATATTCAGCTTGCTCTCATTTCTGTCCCAGGAATCATGTTATATTCTGCAACTTTCTATTTCTCCATCCTGTTAACAAAAAAGAAGTCATCTAGTATTTGTTTCCCAATATATTTATCTGTTTATTTTATTATCAGCAAAAAGTCCAGTAAGGCTGTATACCAGACAATATTAACTCCTTATAAATTGTAAGCCTAGAAGCATTAAAATAATTTTTTAATGTAAATTAATTAACTTAAGAGAAAAATTATTACTAGTATCAATCAAGCTTTGGTTTTTTTTCTGTTTGGTTAAAAACCTTGACTTCATCCAGCTTTGCTATTTATACTTTTTTTATTTATTAACTGATTGTAACCACATCTTCTCCTCATGCAGAAATACTGTCAAACAAACACAAAGGCTGTTGCATAAAAGATAATTAAAGACTTTACACAAAAGAATTCTTCCAGTAGAGCTGAACAGTTCTTTATAATGTGAAAGGTTTCTGGAGTCTATTGGATAACTGACACAAGTACAACAATTAAACATGAAATATTCTTTAAGAATGTTTCTGGTTTTAGTAGTATGCAAAGACTATCAGCATAACCCTCACTTAGATAAGACTAGCAGCTGACTATGGACCCTACATAATAGCAGTTCATTTCAGAAGCCAGACGTAGCAGTGCTCAAACATGCTTCTTTGCCAAGTTTCAGGGCTTGAAGTTGTATTTACCTCGGTTTGACCAGCTTAATGTTGGTAATGAAGTAGAATTTCTAAAATGCTCTGGATCTATCTTTAGATATTTCATTAAAAACAAGATCCTGTTCCAGAATTTATTAATCCCCACTTAGTCTACTATCTCTTACCTGGTTAATTTTTTTAAAATATATTAAAATATGGAGCTAAGCACTTCTGATTTATAGCTTTCTACAGGAACTTAAATACATTTATTTTAATGCACATGTCACTGCTCTCAGTCTGATTTTTTTCATGAATATGAAATTTGCAAGATTTGAGCACACCTGACTGCTGATAAATGTGAAGATCACTAACAGGGGAAAATAATCTCCATCAATGTCCTTAAAGTTCATGCCAACTGACATGTGTGAACCTTTTTCAAAAACATTTTAGTAGAAAATGTGTTTAAAAGAAAACTGATAGCAGAATTTTCTCCTGAACAATGCAAATCAATAGTTTTACAATGTTAGCTATACTTCTAGAGTACTACTGTATCTGTGGATTAATGCATTAAAAGACATATTTATCACAAATAAAAGAAAACCAGAAGTTAGCTGATGACTGACTTTTGCATCAAAGTGGATATTATAACAAATAATTAAAATTGAGTGATCACAGGATTACTGATGACTATCTCTTTTTAAGTTTAAGGGTAATACGCATGCAGGAGGTGAAATATACAACTAACAAAAGTCTTTACAGGATAATCTCCTTGTTTGCAACTTGCCAAAGAGCCTCTTATACACCAAGTTATGGACTTCTACAGTATGCAGCAACTAAAATGCATTTCATATGTGTGTTTCAGTATTTTAACAGGTGATTTCAAGAATGTCCATTTCTGGAAAATTTCTCTGTCAGGACATTGGACTCACTGCACAATTGAAAAAATTTTGAAAATCCCACTGACCAGAAACTTGCTAAATCAGTGGGTTGCTTCAGCACATTCAATACCATCATCTACAAAAACAAAACGTGCCAGATCTGGGTCAGTGAGTCATCATGTTAAAGTCCACCACATGGTCATGCCTGATACTGGGCCATCTGCCTGGCAATAATCATTTGTTCTAAATTAAATATAATGAGGACATGATCAGATAATATTAAAACAGGCATGTTTCCTCTTCTGCCTTTAAATTATAAATTTCTGTGCCATCAGTTTTCATTATAAAATCCTTAATTTTTCATATATCTTTCTCTTCTAATATCAACTAATTATCAGTTTTGTTATTCTGAAATATTTCTGATGTTAAATTAGTCCACATTAGTTTTCTCAATTTCTCATTAGTATCCTTCCTAAAATCGTTTGTTTCTCGCAATATTTTCATTTAATCACCTCCACCTACTGAGTCTTTATCATTTAATAATTTTCTTCTTTTTGTCATTTGATTTTACCTTTTCCTCTATCTATACCTTTAGTAACATTTGACTTCTACCTCTCCTTCAAATTCCTTGCAATATGACAGCATGAAAATTTTGCTGTTGTTATTTCTTGCCTCTCTTTTAGATGTCTTCATCTTATTTATTTTACTCCTTATTTTTCAATATCTCATTTTCTTTCATAGTTCTTTGTGAAGTTCAATTTGGCCAGTCCAGCATTGTCATTACATCATTATTTTCCTGCATGAACATAAGTGAATTCAACCTATTATCCTCTTTTACTAAAGTATTGTACAAAACAAAGTTTAGATGAAATTGGGGCATACAGCCATACTACATCAATTCTTCTCTTCAATTCCAAGCTTGAACTTATTTTCAGCTCCTCTATTCTCTGTGTTTGGAAAGTAAGAACTTTTCAGAGATTATTATTTCCATCAGCGTTTTGAGTGGCTAAAATATTTTTGCAGCCCTTTAGCCTTTGGCTTTTTATTATTAAAATAATAATATATTGTATTTTTAAGAAGCTTGATACAAAATAGAAAAAATATATCAAGGAACAGAAACAGAAAATAGAATCCTAAATAGCTTGGTGAAACATTTCTGAACTTAGAAGGAGGGAAATTTTCCAGACCTTAGGGAAAAGAAATTTTTCTACAGTTTTGACAAAAAAAATTTAATGCCATACAGCCCTTCAAATACCAGAAAGGACCATGCTTCTTGTCAGCACTTCAGAATTATTATAAGTTCAAATAATTTTATACAAGTATAAGCAACTTCAAATTTATTAATAACTAACTAATGTACACATAACTGCATTGAAAGTTTTAATGATAAGTGAAATCAAATATTGTTTTCTGTTTCAAAGTTCAGTCTATTTTTCATTTCATATTTTATTCAGCAGTCTATAGTTTGAATGTGGCTAAATGAACTATTTATCATGAAAATATCTTTTTCAGAAGCATACCTGTGTTTTTCAAGTAAAATACAGAAACTATAAATGAATTTTGATTTTGGCTTTTGTGTGAAATTAGTATCAAGAAAATACTTAAATAACCGATAATGTATGCAAGCCTACTTTTCTTACTCTATTTTTTTTCAGTGTTGCACAATTAAGTAGCATTGTACAGTGATACATACAATCCCCAAAGCTGATTCCATGGTGGAAGTAATTTTTTCTCATCATGCATTTCTTTAGACTAACCCAAAATGTTTTAGGAGATAATACACATGAAATTTTTTGCACTTTGCTCTCACATTCAAAGACTTTCAAATTGTATGCTCTGATGCAAAATTTCCCACATTTTAGATTGTGTTATTAAATTTCTTGTGTGGACTCACCTTTACTTCCTCTATGCAGTATATAATATTGGTTTAAGTGGTATGTTACCCTCCAAAATGGAAAATAGGAATTTTTTTTTAGCCCAAAACTTTTCAAACTTCTAATTTCAAATAACCCTGCAAGAGCACTGACATAATATTGAGACAACATTTAATTCTTGAAATTGGAGTGCATCTCTTATGGAAATTTGTTTGTTAGGTTCCAAATTTATAGTCCTAGACAAAGTTTGAAAATTGTTGAAGTCCTTTCCAAGGCCCAGTTCAAGAGAAAGCTATTTTATCTTTATGCAATAAGACTTACCACTGAAGTAATTGACTGAACAAAGCATCTATTTCAATACCTGACATCATAGTTTCCTAGCTCCAACATTTGAGCTTGGAAACCGAAGACATTCTCACTACTGATTATTACATTATATGCCTTTTAGAAGAAAAGCTACATAACAACCCCCTAATCCTGCATCTCACAGTTCCCTTCTTCTCACAGTGTCTTCATCAACATTATATTTTATCAGTCTCTACTCCATTCAAAGGAGAACCCTGATACAAAGAAGGCCTATTTGAGTTAAACAAGTTTTCCACCACATAAATTAAGAGAAATAGTGATGTACATAGAAATGTACACTAAGAATGAAAGAAGAATCTAAATAGACAAAAGTGGACACAGCTTTCAATGTCCTCAAAAAATTCCCATAAAGGTAAAACAAGGGCATTGCATGCTGGTTACAGGAGACACAGAAAAATTAAAAAAAAAACAAATTAAAAACAACTTTACAGGAAAAAAAAAAGTGTATTTGAGTGCTCTAGATACACAGACTTTCCTACTTCATCTTTTCCTGTTTGTTGGTTGTTCCATATTTTTCCTTTCTTTTATTTTTTCAGTAACATTTCTGGCTGGGGGGCTGTAGTCTTTTTGGTACATATCAACTTTTTTAATGTTATATCTTCATAATCTGAATATATTATTTCATCATTGCAATAATCTTGAAAATAAATTATTATGTGAATAACAGAAAAATCTTAGGAAGTACTTAGACAATACCAATCTTCTCTGAAAAAGTTGTGATATCTATTTTTTTACAGGGAAAATTAATGTAGATTTTAATCCAGGAAACAAGATTACCAAATTTTAATATACAGTCAGTCAGGTTAGGCTGATGCAGTTGACAATACCAAAAGAAAGATCTGAAGATCTAGGACTAGAAATCCTGCCCCAAGTCCTACAGTGAGTTCATGAAGCGTTGTCAACTCTTCCTTTTCTTATATTTGGCAATTTTTCATAAAAATAGAACATCCAGCTGAAGTTTCTCACTTCAAAAATCTCCTTTTAGCTTTGAAAGCTAACTGTATCTTGTAAATGTGTTTCAATTTTGAAGAAAGAATGAATAAGTCCCTGAATCTCAGGGTCTATATGACATTATTTTTCAGCAAAATTTTCTGTATATGATTATGTACTGCTTTGATAAAATGGTCATTATATTTCAGCATCATATTTCTTACCCAGCTTGTCTCTATTAAACAGGCATTACTACAATAGTTGCCTTATCTTTTAGCAGACAGGGGCTAAGAACAGCTGGATGATTCATTCCATATCCATTAACACTATCTGAAAAGAAGAGTTTTCAATTTCACATTCCTTGTGATCAAATTTCTATTATTGTGTCTTCTTTATGAGCATCTTGAGCAGGTAATTTAAAAGAAATTATTTTCTTTAATAATTAATCATGTAAGTATCAAAACTATAACTCTTAGGAAAAAACCACAAAACTGTAACTTTATTAATCACCAAAAAATTAATAAATAAAGCCAGGTATAATGTTATCTGTCAGTTATATAGCAAGATGCTCTCAAGAACTTATAAAAATATGTTTGTATTCCTCATCAGGGTGTCACTCTATAGCAGAATAATTTAAAGAACACCGAAGTCAACTAATGTTTACGTGTTAATCAACTTAGTAAGGTTTAACCTCAGTCCTGTTTCTCCTTAGACTCATCTGTAATCTGTTTCATAAGGTGGTGAAAATTTCTTTTGTCTCCTCTATTGGTTTGGTCTTACTCCCCCTTCAGAGTTGTTTAATTTCTTCTCTATGTTACTTTGTCCTCATTTTAATAGCTAACTTCATTATTTTGAATCTTTTTTCAAACTAGGCTAACGCTTGTTAGTTTTGCCTTAGTTAGTTTTTCTTTTCCCAAGAGTATAGCAGACCTTTTAAATTTCCATTTGATCATTGGATTGGAGATATTTCTCTCTATTTACAGTGGCAAAAACACTCCTTAGCAACATTTCCAGGCTTAGATAGGATATATTTCTCAGTCCTGCAGTACAATTTATCTGCTTACATACTGAGACTTCAAATTGCTAAGGACTTATAGCAGTTACCCCCTTGTGGTAACCAATTTACACACACAGTCAGATCAATTAAAACATATTTTTTTCAAAATGACACAGAGATTTCAATACTATTAGTAATGTTTACTTCTTCATTTCTCAATTAGCACAAATATCTTGTCCAAAATCACTATTTATATTTCTCTGGAATTTAGAAGATACTATCTCATCTCACTTTTGTATTTCTATCTCATACAAAACTCACATTTTGTATGAGATAGAAATTTTAATGAATAAAAGCAATACTTTACATGCTTCCTGCTACTCTGAGGGTGGGTTTTTTACACATACATATTTTTGTGTGCACTAAAATTTTTGCCCTTTTTTCTTACTTTTGCACAGTTGAGATTCTATAGTATGTATGGTTTTGGATTGGAATAGTAATCCATCTTTAGAATTATATCTAGGGAAGTTAAACCATTTATGTTAATACCCTTTGTGAGAGATCAGCTAGGAGTTTTTAAAAGACAGAGTATGAAGTCTGAGAACCTGATTCTCATGGGCTGTATAACATGACCCTCCTGGAACTTTATATTTCTTATGTGTAACCTCATTCTTAAATGCAGAACATCTTGTGCTCATGTGTTCTAGAGTTTGTTCTCATGCAAAAAATTACATTTCAGGTGATTTAGAGTTTGGGTGTCATTATGAGCATTTAATGTTCTCTTGTAGACATTGCAAGGATGGTTATTAATGTTAATTTAAAAACCAAAAACACTAAAACAACAGCAACAAAAGAAATTTATCTTTCTATTCAGCTATACTCCTAATCCATAGGTCTTGTGTCAGACTTTCATTTGTTCGTTCTTTGTGGCCAATATCCAAATGTCAAACATCTGGGACTTTAAAAAATAATTGTTCCTTCTTTCTTTTAAAGGAAAATTTAGTTCATTGTGGGAACTTCCATCCTGTAGGGTTTTTTTCAACTTTTGCTTTAAATTGCATCCAAACTAACAAAGCACTGTAAGGAAGAAAACCTTGCAAGTTGGCAACTGGACTAGACCTTGATTGAAATAAAATTAATACTTTTCTACCTCGTTGATGGAATAAATATTTCTATATTGTTCTCTTAAACTGTTTCATAACTTAGGAAAAGTTATAGGCCAAGTTAAGGTCTTCCTTGAAAACAGAACTTCAGAGCAACGATATCTCAGCATTCACTATACTGAGAAATCAGAAACTCTTCTGCTGAGATGTCTATACTAATGACTAGAAATTCTCTGCAAAGTCCAGATGTAGATCCAGTTAAGGAAGGTAAACCAAGGAACAATCTGTAGGTGAGCTACGAAACAAATCTCAGCCTGGGAGCTAGTACATTTTGTATGTCTGTATTTCTTTTGAACTCAGACACTTCAGAGATTCATCAGTGCTCTCCTTAATAAACTGAACAAAAAAGCTGATCTACAAGTTATGCGATAGAATACATTCTCGTATGTTCATCAGTAGAATTTAAGGATATCTTTTTGGTGACAACAAATTCTTCTCAGGAAAAACAGTCCTTAAAGGTAGGCATCTTCTTAGCACCAGCCAAACAAGGTCATTATTGAAGAATTGAATACATAAATTTTCATAATTTGCTTGCGCTTAAGAAACAACCTCCCTCTGAGAGGTATGCAATGATCATTCTTTATTATTCATAACGGTCATTATGTAAGCCTGTGCCTTTAAAGCCATGGTTCTTCAAGTGGCTCATATTGCTATATTGGGAAGTAAGTTAGATTTTGTAGTTTTATGAACTAGGACTTCGGTTCTCATAAGGAAGTTCAGCTAAACTTAAATGTTTCTGGTATTCCCAAACTGAGGAATGTGAACAATTATCCTGTTCACTATGTACTGAGCTTATATTTAATTTGGTTTAATTAGCTGAATATCTAGAAACATCAATTTGTGAAAATTCAAATAAAGTTGCAACATGCCACATAAAACTAACCTTAATGCACATCAATCTCCATATCTTAGGCTAAATTATATGAGGTTTTCCTTGAATCTTTGTACTTGCAATTTTTCACTTTTAAAATGAAAGCACATTTGTTTTTTATTTCTGAATGAGCTAGATTTAGAAAAGCAATTTCATTGGATCTAAATTAGATGTGCGTTATCTTGAAGTTACCCAACTCCTCCATTGCCAAGAAAGATATATTGCACTCTTTGCCAAAAGAGGCTAAATGTGTGTCCTATCAAAACTACCTCATTGCATAATATTTCTTCTTATTTGTGTTGTTCATACAAGACATGTAAATTCCATTAACTCCAAAGCTGGGGAACTTTGCTGAAAACTGCAAGGCTGAAAAATATGTAATTCATATACTATAAGCTTGGTCTAATATTCTATTTAGTTGAATACCTAAATAGAACAATGCTTGCTACAACACAAAGTGATTAGACTGGTAATTTCAATTAAAAATATATTAATGTTGACATCTTGAATCTTGACAATGGGGCAATATACATTCCCAATATTAGCCACTTATCTCTGTAACTCTTAGGCCAAGAAAACCCACATGGAAACTACTTTAAAGTTAGAAAATTAGCAAAGAAAAATTCATGCAATCTTTTACAAGATGATCAATTTTACAAGGTGATCAGGGACTCACTTTATTCTACATAAAACTGTGAGCAATGTTTGTACTAAATTTTAACATTATTACCATGGCACATTTTAAGGCCATTGCCTGATATACACTAAAACCATTCCTGGTTTTAGTGTATATAAAGATATAGTAAGTAAAGATATTAAGGATTCCTCTTGAATGCATCTTCTTCTATTCTAATAGAAATATAATACTACTTTGTAATATAAATGCTTCAGCTTCATGGAACAGTACTTATCTTGATACAGGTGGCTTCAAATGTGTGAAAAGTAACATTGAGAGCAAAAGAATTTGGACTAAATTGTACAGTTCCTAGTGAAAAGTCTCAAATGATAAGGCAGAACTAAATTTTTGAAAGGTTTATTGGATTAAATTTTGATAGTAAATACTTTTCTGACATAACGTGATTCAGAAATCATGGTTTACTTCCAAAGTAGGTTATCAGAGTATCATGGAATGCTGTGTTTTTGGAGAAACTTTTGAATATCATTTTATCAGCTCCCTGTTCAGAGCTAGACCGGGCCCTGGCAGGACCTGTCAGGCTTAGTTCAGATGGTAGAGCATCTCCAAGAATCGCCATTCTCTTTGTGCAACTCTACAACTTCTCTGCATAACTTTTTCGGGTTATTCAACTATTCTGATGGTAAATTTTTTCTCTAATGTCTTGCCAAACCATCCCATATTACAACTTCTGCTCATTAGCTCTATCTGTGTGCTGGAGAAGAGATTGATTTCATCACCTTCTCACCTGGTATTTGAGGATAGCAATAAGATCTCTCCCAAAAATCTTCTCTTCCCTAGGCTGCACAAACCCTACCTTCCCAGCCTTTTCTTGTATGCATGCTAACTCCTTTATCTGGCTTAGTACATGAAATTAAGTTTTTGATCTATTTAACAATATCCACTCTGTTCATGAATGATTGGAGCCACCAGTACACTGAAACTGGAGGACTGCCCTGAGAAGATGATAAGCCAGCAGCTGGAGATGGGCCAAAGGCAAACAGAGCCTTTGGGCCACAACCCTGACTCTCACCTCACAGGCTGAGCAGAACAGGCTAGTAATGTCAATGAGTTCTTTGACATTCTCAGTCAAGAAATTAACCAGGTCAAGGACTGCTTCAGCAAGAATCAAGAAACACAGGCAGGGATGGGAACATTTCTAAAGCATAGACTCACGGCCTAAGATACAAAGATGGGGAAGGTAGTTGTGTACCTACAGGATTAGCTTAGGAAGGAACTGAAGGATCTTGCAGACCAAAGGGGTAATAGACAACACGTCCAAGAAATTTATCTTGTTTTGTCAGCTCAGAATCATTGGTAATACTTGCTCCTCTCTCCCATTGCCCTTCTTATAGTTGTTAGGATAGCTGAAGTCTCCTATGATACGAAGGCATATTGTTTTGCACTGCTTCCTTCTGTGAAGGAAGTGATTTTTCTCTTAGTGATTTGGTGTCCTGTAGCAGACACATTTATTAAAATGTCTCTCACAGTCATTTGTGCTCTGATTTTCCTGATAAGTACTCAATGGACCCATTAACCATTCTCAGCCTTAATTCTCTCCACGTGCTATGTTCCTCCTTGTTCTTCATCTTTTCTGCCTGTGCCCACTAGAAAGCCCTCTTTCATTCATCACCATACTCAAGCCATGTGAGTTACCTTTACCACATTTCTTTATTCTGAGGGAAATCATAGAAATGCACAAGAGTGCGCAGATTTCTAATCCCTCTTGTCTCTCAGTTCATATACATTTGCTTATGTGCACTTATGTTCCTCTTCACTGAAGAAACTGAGATGATATAATCTGTGCCTGTCTGTGATCTGCCTTTAGACCCTCAGAGCTCTGCAGTGTCCTCCCACGAGAGAGGTAACCCAAAAGTATCGCTGGTGTCCATACAGATGTTGGGAAAAGGCTAACCCTCTGAGGATTTGCTGGTCACCAACATTTTCTCCATACACACATCTCAGATATAAGCTTCACAGGACCAGAAACCTCCCAAGACAACAATGTGATCCCCTGATCCCACAGAGTTGCAGTGTCCCTTGCACTTCCACAGTGGTGTTGATGCTTCCATTTCTTATCGTGCTTTGATCATTATTCCCTGTCAAACCAATATGAAGTCCCTCTCACTGGTTTAGTGGGCATGAAGTCCTCCAAGAATGAAGTCATGCACTAGTTTGTTCACTTTTAAGTTGTCAGTAACAAATAATAATAAAGTGTAAAAGCACATTCTGTCTAAGTAAAACAGTAGTAGTAGGAAAGTATCTCCTTTGCAGCTTGAATATAACTTAATTTAGGGAATTTTAGGTGAAGTCTGAGTCCATATGTGAATAAACATTTCTGAGTAATACTAAAATAACTTGATGGCTCTTGTTATGCTTGTAGTACTATACTGTGTTTCTAATGAATTGCTTTCCAGGATTTAACCTTGGGATAGATTTTTGGTTTTCCCATTATGTATCTCTGCTTCAGGTTGCATATGTGTGCGTGTGTTTTGTGGACTTTTTTCCTGTTCTCTGGATGTTGAGACAAGAGAGAGGGGCAGATATTTTTAACACTGGGCCTTTAGCAAAAGATGTTGCTTTTCAAAAGAAAATAATAATAATATTAATGTATTCTTGAGAAGTCCCTGCTGCAGTTTAAGTCTAGCAACCCTGACAACAGGGTTCATTATGTCATGGTTAAACACTTACATTTATATGAATTGCATAAAATTCTTGATTGATATCTTTTGGTATTCCACATCATGTATAATCAAGATTCATGATCTTACTAAAAAAAATGCAGCCTAACAATAATTTAATGTCATGAGGAAGAAATGTGCAAGTATTTCCTTTTTAGAGTCCCATCAAGTAGAAATGATAGAAAAGAAAAATATATCTTTATCTTATTAGACAAATATCAGAATGATTGTTGCAGTTAAAGGGCACATAAATAGAAATTTGGCTGGAAGGATTAGGAGAGCAATTATGCTTGCTCTGATAGGAAATTCAGCTAGAACTCTGGACAGAGCTGTAGTCTTGGAGAAAGAGCTGTTGAGAGGTTAATTTAAAAGATGCAAGAAAACCATTTAGTAACGGACAGAGACTCAAAAAATATAACTATTAGCTTTGAGGAATTCTATAGAAATGTTGTGTCTAGCAGAAATTTAAAAGTTTCTAGTGTACAAATATATAGAATGAGTCTTCCACAGAGTGTATAAGCTGGAAAATGTGATGATTTCTTATCATCAGTGGTTCAAGAATAGCATTCTCTAGAAATAATAATCTAATGGATTGTAAAATAGCATGATTTTTTGTGAGAGGTTTTATATAACTCAGCTGACTATAATAACAGGACCCTATTATTCAGTGACCTGAGATGTTCCTTTCAATGATGTACAGTACATGTATGGAATAGGAAAATAGGAGCTTTATTCAGGTAGAAACCATGGAGAGAATAACAGCCTGGGTAAGACTGAAAGGGGTATTATGATAAAAGCTGAAAACTGAGAATATATCTGTTTTCTCTTTAGAAATATAAGGGAAAGGAGCACAAGTAGATAAACCAAGAGAAGCAGAAAAAAAAAGAGATGCCTGGTCAGATCGAAAATCTAAGAATATTCTGAATGATGCATTTATATTTTCAGTTTTTCAGTCAAAAGTACATATTTTTCTATTGTGTTCATTGTTATTGAAAATACAACTCAAATATGTCTCACTTTAATTATCTTAATGTAAGTGCATTCTTATAAGTTTTTCTGATCAATAGTCTTTCTTCCTTCCTTTTCTCCCTTCCTGACTCCCTGAGTCATTTCTTCCTCTTCCTCTTCCTCTTCCTCTTCCTCTTCCTCTTCCTCTTCCTCTTCCTCTTCCTCTTCCTCTTCCTCTTCCTCTTCCTCTTCTCCTTCTCCTTCTCCTTCTCCTTCTCCTTCTCCTTCTCCTTCTCCTTCTCCTTCTCCTTCTCCTTCTCCTTCTTCTCCTCCTCCTCCTCCTTTCCAGTGTGTGATCAAATAGCTGCTGCACTTCTGCAATGTAAAAAGTACAGGGTTGAGATCCTTTCTTTGTGTGAATTTCTGCCATTTCTGTAACAAGTAAAGTAGCTCACATGAGCTGGTCATCCATGGCCACACTGTTTTTCCTAATGCTTTAGTTTTCTTGCAAGTAGAAACATATTTTTAATCAGTAAACTCCAAAACCAAATTACATTATTGTCCAAAATAATACAGCATCATTACAGATACATTTGTAAATCTGCTACATGGAGACAGTCCAATTGGTACAAAAAAATTCCTTAATATTTTTCTTCATAAGAGATATTTTCTATAATCAAGAGGAGTCAAGGAGAAGTTCTCTATTGTCCCAAAGGCAAACTTCAGAGAACCAAACAGTCTTTTCCCATGATAAGCTGTAGGTGTAGCACTTGCTACCCTTTAATGTAGCATTTGCTATTCAGCCAAGATTTTTTTGGCATTATCAGATTTCTGATATTCCATTGCCTGCTGCTTTTTGGGGTTCAAAACAATGCCCATATCTGAAAAAGAAGTTGTGGTATTACAGTAATAAAGTAGCAGTCTAATATTTGTATCAAAATTTCTACAGGTACTTTCTAAATATTTTACATGTCTTTATTTCTTTTCAAACTAAATCTAAGTCTTAATCTTTAATTCTTTACAAGACTAATGCATTAATGGTTAAATTACAGAAGGACCATCATTTTGTTGGCTGAGAATTACCATTTTCAGTGCAACAGAAACAGGTATTCTTCTTTCTATAAGGCTTTCATGAGTCTGGACCTGGATAAAGACTAGATTATAACATTAGCAATTGCTTTTGAACAGTAATCCTAGATCATATTTAGTCTCTTGGCTTTCCAATAAGAAAAATTTGTTTTAGTTTCTAATTTGTGAAAATTGAGTCACAACTAGCTGCATAGTTATCATAGTTTTGTATGTGCTTCTACATTTAATATATAGGAAGGTGCTGTCAAAGGAATAACAGCCGCTTTACTGATGTGTACATAATTGGGAACAGTCTGCTCTGATGGATAACAATAAATCTTTAACCAAGCTTTCACACATTTATTTCCTGATAGGCTACTGCATTAACCTTAGTTTTCAGCTGGTATTTGTTTATCTGCTTAAAGCAGCACTTTGCCTGCATTTGTTGCTTTGGTGTTTACCCAGACTTCAAAGAGTGAGCAGGGATTTTGCATTTCAGAGGAGCTTAACCTTGATATATTTACAGCATTATTAAAGCCAGGTGGCCTACACAGAGGTCAGCAACTTCTCAAAGGGAACATGATACTTAGTATTTTGCTTTTCCACATCAGAGTTAAGAACTTTGCCATTTTACAAAGAAACAAAATCCTTTCCTACTTTGTCCTGGGCCCCTTCTAAGAAAGCAATGTGTTGCTTCATTGAATCAGTTTCACAGACTCACAGAATCACAGAACTAGTTTGGAAGAGACCTTCAAGATCATGGAGTCCAACTCATGCCCTAACACCTCAACTAAACCATGGCACAAAGTGCTGCATCCAGTCTTTTTGTGAAAACATCCAGGGATGGTGACTCCATCTCTCCCCAGACAGATAATTTCAGTACTTTATCACTCTTTCCATGAGAAACTTTTTCCTAATATCCAACCTGTACTTCCCTTGGTGCAGCTTGAGTTCCTGCTTGGAGAAAGAGACCAAGCACCCCTGACCACAGCCACCTTTCAGGGGGTTGCAGAGAGTGATAAGGGCACCCCTGAGTCTCCTTTTCTCCAGGCTAAACACCCCCAGCTCCCTCAGCCGTTCCTCACAGGGTTTGTGTTCCCAGCCCCTCTCCAGCCTGTTTGTTTAGCCATGTCTTTCCTCTGTATAAGGTTCAATCCCTCTGACTCCAATCTTTAATTTTGACAGTGGTACTTTGCTATAGATGAGGTACACATTTTAAAGTTCATTTCTCATAGAATAAAAGTTTAAATATTATAAAGGCAAATGTTTCTAATAATGCAGTTTGTGATCAGGTTTTCCCACTGAATTTGAAAAAATATTCACAGAAAATGTCATGCATATAAATGTGCTATTTCTTGTAGTATGTTTATGGTACACACAGCACAGAATTTCACTTCATTGATATGCTAGGGAGACATTCAGTGAAAACACAGCTCTTATCTTTGAGTTCCATAGGAAGGGCTGGTTACACTGCATTTTCTGACCAGCTGTACTGAAGAGTAATATCTTCATTTGGGGGTGGATGAAGTAATTAAGTAATCAGTTCAAAAGTGCTGTTTTCTAGATTTGAAAAAGAAGATATTTTCCCTGAATGTTAATGTGGTTTACAGGCTCTGGGCTAGACTATAAACTCTGTTTTTCAGTTGCAAATCTCAACAAAAAAAAAAAAAAAAACAAAAAAAAACCAAAATGCAGAATCTGCAAATGGCAAATGCAATAGAATATTTTAAAGATAGTGTCTTCACATTTTATCTCAGTTGCAGCAACCATTTCTCAATAGGGAGGCCTTAACAGAGGTTTTTAATGCTGAGATCAGACAACAAGTCCTAGATATCCTAAGTAATAAACATGTCAATAAAGATTTAGTGAAAATAAGTTAAGCATCCAGTATCACACAGAACTTAGTAAATGCTGGCTTAAAACAGTGTTATTTGTCAGTAATAATACAATTCTAGAAGTAGTCTTTTCAAAAGAATAGACTTTCAGCCTGAAAAAGACTTTCAAACCTAATGTAAATGAAGGTAAATGATACATAACAGAACCTTCAGAATGGCTATATTTTGATAATATTTTAGGATATAAACAAAATTCAGTGTATTGGTATCAGATGTATTCTATTTCACTTTTACACATTTCTTTAGCAGACGACTTAAGTCTTGTAGGTTGGAGGATTAACATTTTTATACTGACAATATCATACTGTTCAAACCATAGAAGTTACGTAGCCATGACTGAGGTTTTAAAACAATTGGAAGACAGCCTAATTTCTAAATTAAGACCAGGATATCAAGGGTTATCTTGTGTCACATAAAAACTGCATGGGATTATTAATGTCAGACTCTCTTACCTCATCTCGGTCCTGAGGTTTAAATAGCTCCAGATGAACTTCGGGCAAAACAGATGAATGCTTGAATCTGACTAAATAACTCATCTATACTCATGATTTAGGATACTAAAGCTAAGAGCCCAGAAATTAAAAGCCAGTTACATCATCTGCTCTTCTAACACAATCTGGTCCCATTTTTGATTTACAGCTAATTGTTCTGCACAGTTGTGAGGTTTCTTTTCACAGTACTTTTAATAAAAAAAAAAAAAAAGGAAGAACTGTCTTTTTTACCCTTCAGTATACTCCATTCTATGTAGATGAAAATTTTATTCTGTCTTTTAAAATGGAAGTGCGATCCAGAAAAGGAAGAGTCAAATTGCTTCTGATAATCATGGCTCTGGCTCTGGAAGCTTCTATGTTTCTAGGTTTCAACAAAATATGCACAATATTCCAAAGAAATATCGGCCTAAAGTAAGGCTGCTATAGGCAGATTTAATATGCATTCTTATTATTTGCATGTAAAGTCATTTGCATCAATTTTTTTTCTCTGCAAGTGAATATTTCCTAAAGGCTGAGCAATTTCCCAAATATTTCACAAACTACGTTTCGTCTTCTGAAGCTGCATGGGCAAAATGTTGCCAGCCTAATTGTGAAAATTTCATGACTGTGACTATGTGACTGAATTTCTTCAACATGACGATAACAGATTTTTACAGAAAAACAGAATTTGCAGACAACAGCAAGGATATGTTGATGATAGCTGCTACTATAAAGCAAAGGGTAACACAGAGTGATGAATATCCTTGACAGTCTGAAGATCTGGTTTTCTTACAAATGCATTTATATTAATTCATAATAAGTATTTTGACTTCTTTCTTCAAAAGTAATTTACCATTTGAATGGTAAATTTTTTTCTTTTTTTCTTTACAGTTATATAGTTTTTTCAGCATTTAATTCAACTCCTAGTATTGTGCAGTTACCTTCCGAAAATCTTATGGATCTGTTGATTGGCTAAAATTTCATTACAGTAACAGATCCCTGTGGGAAGGAACTGACTGTATTCATTCTAAGACTTTTGTTGATCCGAATTCTGAATCATTGCAGTGACTAAGAGTTCATTTCTGTCTTCTGAATTTCCTCAAACGGCATTTTCTCGGGAGTCTTGTTTTCTGTCTTCTTTATAGATCTGAGGATTCAAAGAGACAGTTTATTAATACCTTCAATGCCTATGTTGTTCTAGAATTGAAACATACTCATTTACACTAATTTATCATTAATTTAGTTTTCTGTTTTCTATTACTACGTATTTTCAAAGTTAGATAGGCCAAATATATATTACTATATATTTTTAAGGACAGAAGTCTAAATAAAGTACATTTTCTAACCTGGCACTGGAATGCAGAGATTAATATAACTCTATGTAAGAGTATCCTTCCATGAATCAAGGAAAAAATAAAGACAATATTTCTAGAACCAATGATTTGTCCCTGAAACCAAGTATCTTTCTAATCACAACAGAAATTTGTATAACTTGGTATTGAAAGCTGTGAAAAGTCAGCATCGTATAGCTTCATAACAGTGAATTTTACTGTAACTCACACTGTTTAATGCTTCAGCTAACAGTTAGCCCTCAAGGGCAGCATTTTGGCAGAAGTGGAGGCACAGTTGGCTGAGAGCTTGTCTCAGCAATGGTGGGCACATTGCAGAGTCCCCAGCAGCGCTCACAGGCAGTTGAGAGGCCTATACCCACCATGAACTCCAGCGGGAGGATGAAGTTTTGTGGGTCAGGGTCTGCAATGGCCTCTGGGGCCACAAGCAGCAGTCTGCCCTTGCAGGAAGCATGCACTGGTAGGGAGGTTGCAGCAGGAGTAATGAGTCTGTGGGAGGAGACCAGCAGACCACCTGGGTTTCCAGGCACTGCGCTGCAAGAGCTGACACTGCTCTTCCAAGTTGCACTAAGGAAGCAGAGAACAAGCGCCTACGCTTGTTAGACTGGGAAATGGAGACAGGTGGGCTGGGATCTTGTGAACTCTAGCATCAGAAGGATTTTTCCTTCTCCACATGCACCTATGACTTACAGAACACCTTTGGGGACCCAGCACGGGCAAAGGAAGGACTTCCTCACAACAAAGACTTTGATCAGCCTGTGCCTGAGACCTGTGGCAGCACTGGCAGGATAAGGCAAGGAATGGTGGTGGAAGACTCCCTGCTGTGGCCATGCAGGCTGCTAAGCTGACTTGGTTTGTTAGAAGGGGACATTTGCTATACACTGAGGGGTTTGGTCCAGAACATCATGAATAGGCTGTCAAAGTTTGTTCACTTTGACAGTTGGTCAGACTATTATTCCACATTTCTTCTCCATAAGGGTACTAGCAATATGTCTGGGAGATTTAAGACTTCCTGAGTAGTGACCATATATCTCCAGGGAATGAGGAGAAGGGCTTGGTGCATGGTGACTTCTGCCTGGTCTTCCTGGTGAATGGGAAAGCTTTGAGGAAAAATGAATGAATGTCGGAGGTCAAAAGCTGGTTGCATATTCGACATTGGCAATAGAGTTTTAATTTTTACGACCATGTGTCCTTTTTGAGGACTGCTTGGAAGACAAGGGATCCATCTGAATAAATGTCTGCTGCATACTGTATTTATGAAGAACAAGCAAATGATGCCTTCTTCTGACAGCTTCACATCCATAAGCCCTTGTCTTCCAGAGAGAATTGACTCAGCCCAAAGTATGAGGGAAGGACAACACAAACAGGGCACAAGTACTTCAGGATCATTCTGAAGTGCACTGCCTACATCTTCTTGACACAGGCAATTAGGAAACCAGGAACAGGAGATGAACTACTGGACCTAGAACAGAACCGGAATAAAGCAAATTCTTCCTGTCTCCAAGACAGTAATTAAAAGTATTTGGGAAGCTACAGGCCAGTCAGCCTCATCTTATTCCATGAGAGTTCATCTTGCTCACACATACAGTTGCTTACTTCTCCTCAGTTTAATTTGGTTTTGGTTCAGTTTTGTAAAAAAAGACAAAGTTCTTATTTATCTGCATGGTTTAACCTATAGCATCTTTAAGTCATGTTCAGTGGTATGAACAGCAGTGAAAAATTAAAAGCAAAAAAAATAATCCTCTTGAATGAGTTTAATATCTTGCCAAAAACTAGAAAAATTCATCTTGATAGCACTTAAGAAATTGTGGAATGATGTTAAGCTATTAGTGGTTATTTGGATTTTTTTTTTCTTTAATGTTATCCCTAGTATTTCGAGTTTAATATTCTCAACTAGTAGTTGTACTAAATATCAAACAACAGAAGATTTTAACAACTCTCTCAGGAAATTAGGAAAAAATAGAGCTCCTTTATTAGTCCACTGTGTTCACATAATTGGATCACTTGCCCTCTGCCACCACTGAGTGAAACATTTGTATTGACTCACAGGTCAAGTATCTATTAAAATAGTGATAAATCAATCACCATCCTCGCCCTCATGCACAGAAGTACAGCAGCTCTGAAGTAATGACTGCTGTTCAACGACAGCTTAGTGGGCTTTTCTGTCTCATATAATGAGACAGAAATCTTGGGTAGTTAATTAAGGCACTGTATATCTGAACACCTTCATAAAAAGTCAGTGAATAGGTTGACACAAATCAAGGCGTGAATCCAAGAAACTGCAGGTGGGATGAAGTGCACAGAGCCTATCAAAGCTCATCACATTTGAAAGTCAAAGACATGAGTTCCTCAGTTGGAAAATTCAAAATTATGTGTGCTTCTCTTCTCCTTGATTTTTATTGCTTTCTTCTGCACAGCATATAAGAGCCATGTGTACTGACTGTTATTTATACACTGAAGTGCAACGATGTTTTTATGTTTAGTTTATATAAACAGTTACAAACAGTATCCCACAACCTTTCTATTGCAATAATTCTCTGTAATTATTTTCTTTTACATTTTATTTGAGAGACAGTACTTGTTTGAATTGGCAGATTTTGCCAGCCTGTTTTTATTTCTTTAATAAACACAAAATGAAAATAATCTTGCAAGGTGGCAGGGTGCTTGGGGATGTCAGTGTAATTATTGCAGAGGACAGGAAGCATTCTCATCACATGATCAGTCTATTTATTGAAGAAAAAGTCCCTGGTGAGTTTTCTTCCTTTATGTTTTCAGAGCGTAACTTTTACCTATTTATATTGTAGCCACTTATAGAAAATTCAGTTGGAATAAATATTTTGATCTCTGGTGCTTTTCTCATTCTCACTTTCCAAAATTACTAAAGCCATTTGAGATTACTCTTTAAGGAAAGTCTCAGGATAATAACAGGCTTCTCTAGAAGCAGTATTGGGATTTGGGACTCCATTAAATCATACAGAGCTCTCACTCACTGAATCCTGCATTAGACCATGCTGTAAAAATACATGAAGGACTGAAGAAAGCACAGGCAGTTTCTCTTTTGAAAACAACGCCTGAAATGCACAGCAATCGCTTTCCTGTCTCATACACTATGAAAGTGAACTCCATCATCTGCTCGTGATGGACTGTTACAAAGGCAGTCCAGAAGAAATGCTGTCACAATAGTGCTGTCAAATGAACATTTACTAGAGAATTGAAGTTTCCCCTGGCATAAGGAAATTCAGTCCTCTGACTGTTTTTATACTACATAATCTAGTTGTTCCATAATGTACCTAAGGACTAGGAAACTGCAGAAAAGCAATAGTATAATTTTAGTTCCTTTGGATCAGATTTTTTTTCTCCAAACAGGAGAGCATTTTCTAAGTAGGAATTAAATATTCAGAGTGTTCATCATATTCATTAAATAATTTTTAAAAATGCAATCCATTGATCTATGGCATTCATTAGACATTAAAACATTCAGTGCCTCTGATCTTCTTCAGTCATTGTTCTAAGCACTGCAATGGGCTGCTGAAGTGGGCCAGCCTAGTTAACCTCTAAGAGAACATTAGCAGTATTCAGCACTATGTTTATCTCTTTCCTGGAAAGATTATGAGAGATTTCAGGTCTTCAGTTACCCCCCCCTTTTTTTTTTTTTTGATTGCTAAATAGAAGCCTGATACCTGAATTCTTTTTCTCTTTTAAAACACACAGTAATTGGTTTTTGAATCCAACTGATTTCTTGATTTTTTTACAGTTGAGATTTCAACACATTGTTTTGTCTAATGTGCTACACATGCATGCTTTGGCAACTGTTTTCTTTTTTTTTTGGAAAACATAATTGCAAACATAAGCATTTTTTTTATCTGACAGTAATAAGCATGGAATAAAGAAAATCCACAGATCTGATCCCCCAGTGAGGGAACAAAACTAAAACCAAAACCATAATGGCTCTCCCTCTCTCCCTACCACTCTCCCACACATGCATCTTGAGTGTATTAGTTGAGAAGTTGGAAAATTCATTACGTATACATATAATGGAGACAATCATAATTTCACACTTTTTATAGTACAATGCCTTTTCTTCACATTGGCATGAAGTCATTGCAAGATGGCTAAAATAAAATGAAATTAGAACAGTCTTTCAGTCTTTCATTAGCTACACATTCTCAGGGTGATGGCTTTCACTACATTTCCTTCAGACTGATTTACCTTTTGATCTGTTTTCTATCCTTATTTGTAGACAGGCAGAAACTGTCCAAAAAAAGCCCAAAAAAAGGGGTAAAAAAGGGGTGATTATTCAACAATCCTATAGAAGTTTCATCAGTGCCAATGATTGTTCCTGCAGAAAAAATTCCAGATACACTATGAATAACAATGAGATATAAATGTCTTGCATGGTTGTTGATTAAGTGCTAAATTCTCACATTGTTTTGCTGTACCCACTTCTGCATTATCAGTATGTGGCTAAGCATTGCAAATCCCATTTCAAACAACAAAATTAGGGTATATAGAACTTGTAGCCATTCTTAAATGACATTTTAAAGTTTGGAAGATCTTCATCTTCCTCACCTAAGATATTTAAGTGCATCAACATTCAGTTAAATAAATTTGTGTGTCACTGAAAAGTAATGTAAAATTATAGTCCACTTTTTAAATGAGGGCTTTAGGAACTCAGTATTAGTTTGAGGGTCAAAAAAACTTCCTTTTCTATGTACTTTCCAAATATTTTGCTAAATGTTACACATACATTTTATATTCTACTTTTCATATAAGGGCCAAAAAAAAATTAGGCTATAAATTCCTTTGTGTGTAAATGAAACATATGGACCTATGGTTTGAGATGACATTTTAGAAGCTTCATAATAAAGTGTATGTTCAAAATATGCATTGCTTAAAAAGGAGGAAAGCTGTACACAGAGATATGACATATCATGCATATTATTTATCTACTAATTAAAATTGTAGTGTCTTTGCAATTGGACTCCCATTTTATGCACACTTTTTATTATGTCTTTACTTAAATAATGGCCTTACATTCACTTTATTTTTTAATCTATGGTTATAGAATAAAATAAAGTATAAAATGTTCATAAACCTAGTAGTGCATGAATTCTAACAGAAATTGTTTTTAAAACATATATTATGTTACTATATTAAATAGAATGAAATTACTCTTTTGCTTCCTAGTTTACCCTAATTACTACACTCATAAACTACATAACTTCTGAGTCCAAGAAAATTAAACTATAATTAAGTAAATTTATTTTACACTATATATTATATTTAAATGATAATTATTTCTACTTAATAATATATAAAATTTTACTTCTTAATAAATCATTATTTCCTTCACTTTTAGGTAAATAGAAGTTCATATTACTTAGAATGTATTAGACCTAAAAGTTTTAAGGAAAGAAACGTAATAGCAACGAGAGTGATATATTTATCTGTCTGTGAACCAACTAAAGACTATCTTTTAAGTATCTTGCCTTACAAAGTTAATGTAATTGGGCTTCTCTTCTAAAGGGCAGTTGAGCTGTCCCATTCCATGTATGGTCAATAATTTACTTATTTTAAAATTATTAATTGCTTACTTTAATGTTTAAATTCAAAATTAATGTTTCAGTGAGACTTCTAGGTATTCTCACCAAGCATTAAAGAGCCAGGTTTTGCTCTTGAAGGTAATGAAAATAGGCTAGTCTAGAAGTCCTTTTCTTTCCAAAGAAAGCAGCTTCGTCTGTCATTCCTCTGGACAGACTGTACAAGTCCTGTTGTTATGAGACTTGTGCCATAAGAAACCATCAATTTCTATCACATCCTGCAAGGAATGCAGTTCTAAATTGTTAATCTGCTATACAGTCAGCCATATATCTGAGTACCCTGTGCTTTTTAATTCTAAGGTAGTCAAAGAACTTTCCATCTGAGCCTTTGGATATGTCCTAAAGGCAATATGTACAAAATTATCCATTCACACACTGCTCTTAAGTCACTCATGGAAGATGGAGAATAATAAAGAGTTTTCAGCAAAATTTTCCATCAGAATTTCAGTTGTGAGCAACATCCATCCATAATTTCATCCAGAATTCATACTTAACAAGCATATGAGAAGTATATGTTGACAAGGTCAAGTGAAAGAGAATATGCCAGTTTCATCTATTTTAGTTTTATTATGATGCATGCATATTTCAAGCTGTCTTTAGAATTCACTCATTTAGGGTTTTTGGGTTTTTTCCTTGCTTTCCTATGCAAGAGCTATAGTCCATATAACTAAAAAGCAATATCTAATATTTTGCTATTTTCTGGTAAATATATGTGTTAGTAACTGGGCAAGGTACAAATAGATGCTTGATACAGGTCTCAAAATTTACCAAAATGTATAAGGGAGATGAAAAATTTTTTTAGCTACAAGGTTTCCATTTTTCTGGGGAACATGCTGACTTTTCTAAACTATTTTCACCCAATATTTATATTATATTTTCACTCAATATTTATGTTAAGCAAGATCACTTGTTAATCAACACCTTTGTCATAACCTTTTCTGTACATCATGAACACAAAAGAGGTGATAATTACTTCCACAAGCCACAGAAAATTTTTCTTAGTTACAGATTTATTAAATATACTGAGCCACATGACTCACATTAATGGATACCAACAATATTGTACTCTTTAAAAAATGAAGAAAATTAAGATGAAATAGCTATATTTTATTTCTTCAATGAAACATATTTCAAGTGTCTTTTCAGATGTGCAAACATGTTTTCAAATTACTGTCACAATCTGACAGCAAGGCCATTTTTCACTTTTTGATGTTTTGCTTTCCCATTCTTTGAGATATTCCAGTGCATCAGCTGTTGTATCAGCTGTGTCCAGTACCTGGCCATATGTGCACTACATGCTTGTTTTGTGAGAAATAAACCATCATGGAAGGTAAGTTCAGCTTACTATTTCAAAGCCTTGCACAACCAGACTCTGAAACTATAACAAAACATTGCATTGCAGTAACATAGAAGTGTGCAGAGGAATTTTTTTTTAATAAGAGGGGTAATAAACTGTAGTAACAACCTGTTCAGGCTAGCTTGAATAACAGCTATCATTTATTCAAATTCTAGGTGAATGTAAAATGAACATAAAATAGGTAGTCTGATCATAAGAATTTTAATTCCAACTGATAAGCAGGATTTTTTTCTGGTGGGAGGGCTAGGGGGAAGAATCCAGAGAGTCTCAAATAATATAATATATTATCAAACTATTTTTTTCTATGTCTCTCATCTATTTTACCATTGCAAGCTTTTTTAAAGGCTCTTCTTCACAACGCTGTGTTGTCCTGATCTTGGATCAGTGTTTATTATAAATGTAACTGACAGTCTCATGTTTTTCTTTATGGCAGTAGGTGGAACTCAATTAAAGTTCTATGCTATATATGTGTGTTTATATGATTGTGTATATATTTGTATATATATAAATACATATATATATATATTGTGTGTGTGTGTGTGTGTACATATATATATAAAATGGTTAATGCCTCTGTATTGGTTTTAATTGAAACCAAAAAAAATTTTTATTAAAAGCTTTTTACTGCTTTTTTTCAATTATTTGATGCAAACATCTTCCAAGTCTCTGGAAAGATTTGTGTTTTCTAAAAAGGACTTAATCTATCATCCCTCTGTCCTTTATTAGGGGTTCATTTGGTGCTGAAAACACTAAAAAGTGTAAGCAGTAAAAGTCTTTTAAAGTTTGTTTTAACTTAATCACTTATATGAACTTTCATTTAGATGTAGTGTATAGTTAGGTATTTGCATATTTTCACAGGGAAACAAATTATGAATTTAACTCTATGATAAAATCCATTTTTAAAATAACCTACACTTATTGTTTTGTTCCACCTTAATACCAGACACCTCTTCTAGCTGTTTTAAATATTCCATTCTCAGTAGGTTGCAGTGGCTGGAAGACATTCATCACTGACTATCCATGCTTTCCTACAAAGCCCATGACATTAAATGTTTCATCTGCGTCTCTGTAATGTTTACCCTTCCGAAGCATCTACTATGTGTCCCTCTAATCTTTACCCTTCTGAAGCACCTGCTTGGAGCAGTGATATTTTCCATAGGTATCCTTTGTAGAGGGATAAAAATACGAATTTTTATCATAAGTTTTTTTTCCTTTTCTAATCTCTTCTACTTTGCCATACCATGAACTAAATAGAAAGTCTCTATAATTTACAGCAATGAATTTTGCTACAAGCTCTAGGAACTAGTCTAAGATCTGCTTACAACACTAGCTCTTTTAGTGAGAAAACTGAGCACCTTTATGATTTCATATTCAACCTCGTCATTTCAGTTCCTGACTTGCTCCTTTTCAGTAACTGAACTTAATGAATTTTTATTCCCAAACATTTTCCCTTTTATAAGTTTGTCTTGATGTGTAAAAAAACTGGTTTTAGAAACACAACCTGTTAAATTATCATACTGTCTCCAGCACAAAAAACTGTAATTATGTGACCAAACTACATATAAAACCAATACTTTTACTAAATTTGGTAAAGTGAGACAAGTATCTGGGGGGAAAGAAATCAAGTTTTAATGATTTCTGAACAGATTAAAAATATAGTATTTTTATCAAAATAATTTCTTTATGGTTTTTCCTTTTATGATTTTCTGCAGCGAAATGTGTTTTTGGAATACCATATGTACCATATGTACATATGGTATTCCAGAAATGCCTCAGCACAGCTTCTTTGGTAGTTAAAAGGTCCATTTAAGGTTTTACTCTAGATAGAAGATAATAGTGTTTTAAACAGGCAGTGACCTAGAAATTATAATTCATATTCTGGCAGTTCTCCAAATGTTGAAGTTATTTATATCTGATATTTTAAATATTAAACCAGCAGATTTATACTATCAAAACCACAGTGATCCTACCTAAATTTTTTTCCAGT
This sequence comes from Zonotrichia leucophrys gambelii, assembly GCF_028769735.1. Lineage (NCBI taxonomy): Eukaryota > Metazoa > Chordata > Aves > Passeriformes > Passerellidae > Zonotrichia > Zonotrichia leucophrys. The sequence continues at coordinate 41,096,249 of NC_088200.1, read as the reverse complement.
CACCAATTTTAATAGTATTCCTTACTGTCAAGAGTGCAGACCACACATGAAACCATTTTTTTAGCCAAACATTGTCCAGATTGAACTTTTCCAGTATTTCTTACAGTTCAATATAAAACACATACACGCACAAAATTTAAAAAAACCCACCAAACAAACAAATTCCACAAGGATTCATTTTATATAAATTAATCATAAAGTGATTGTTTCTTCCTTATATTAAAATAGTCAACAATATTGCCTTGTTTTCAATCTAGTTTATTTATCTTAATAGTATTTTCAGTCACATTTCTTAGCAGGATATAAAAATTAAAGAGAAAATGTAAAGCAAGTTCTTTTTTTTTTTTCATTGCAAAGCTTTTTCAAAAAACAAACAGGTTATCTTATTCTAAATAAGCATCACGTTTTTCAGAATTCCTAACAAGGAGAAATATTGTTGCACACTTCGATACAATGGATAACAACCCAAATCCAGAAAATATCCATATTGGTCTCATAACATCAGAAAGACTAGAGGAGACAACTGGTATTATGACCATGGAGAGTGTTCTCTGTAGAGAATATTTGATTTTTTAATGATAGGTTGAATCAGGATTGGTTATTCACCACTTGAATGAAATAAAACAGTTAAGCTGGCACACAACCAGAAGTATGAAGCTGAAATTAATTTAATATTTGCTGTGTTTTATTTTTTGAAAGCGACTATTGAAAGAAAGATCAGCTAAAAACATACAACATACAACATACAACATGTAACATTTTTCCATCACTGTATTCTAAAATCTCCCAAGTATATTCCATGTCTTGTGTTTGATTATCCCTTTAACGACTACCATCTGGGAAAAAAAACTGCAATATAAAACTTGAGTTACACTCATAGCATTAAATTATCATGCTGACTTGTCTTCAAGGAAGAAAATGCTGAGCAATACAAAAATATCTTGACTGCTGAATTAGCCAAAAATAATGAGAATAAATTTTAAAATCTGCAGTCCAGTCTATCCCAAACTCACTGAATTGTATTTCTGAATAAATGTGAAAAAGACAATAAAAATAATTCAAATATATACTTGGGAAGAAAAGATATCAATTGATAAGAAATTGGAACTAAATGTAACTGCAGTTACTTATAGAACATAATTTTTATCACATGAAGTGAAATAATTCCCCCAATCAGTTTTGTTCTCATGTAAAATGAATAGACATCCAGTTTTTGAAGTTTCAATAGAATTGTTGTAATTAAGGGTCACAGGAACATATAGTTTATGAAGTCAAGAAAACAAACTAACACTACAGACCCAGAGTCAAGTAGGGGTACAAGATGATAGTGCAGAACTAGCCCAAAGTTGTTTATAGCTACTCAGTTAATCACAGCTTTTATATTGTTTCATAACTCCAAACTCCATTAGCCAGGAAGGATTGCTGGTTTTGTGATGCAAGTATTGAACTGAAGGCAGGCAGCATGCAAGATGGGATCATCCAAGGCCTCATTATCTAAAACACTTTAAGCCCCATGTAATTTCAACCCTTTAAAAAAAATTATTTCCAGAATCTTAATCCAATCTCATAGGCAGTGAAGCTGTGATAGTCAATATTCCAATGACAGAGCAAGTGCAGTATCAAAATTGTGTCTGGAAAGGCTTGGAAAGGCACATTTTCTTTTGAAGTTATTTCATTAACTTAATGATCCACAGCAAAAGTTCTATGAATAGCTAGAATGGCAAAACATTGGAGAAGAGATATCCACTACATGTAAGAAAAATTCAAAGAAACAATCATTCACTTATAAATAAATCTTACTTCTCTGTTTTCTCTTTCTAGTTTTCTGTCTGATCAGAATAAGCATGAAATACAGTTCTAAGCAGAGAAAAAAGGAATAAGGCTAGGTCTGCTTTATGCTAAGTCACCATAAATACAAAGAAAGAAAAGTGAGAGGAAACCCAATGATTTGTTAAGATGTCCTTGTACTTATGAAAACTTGATATTTCTACATAATAGGAGAAATTTGTAAATGTGGCACTTGACTCTATACTTGATATTTCAGTCACTGTAATTCTTGCTTTGTAGGATACACAGATAATGATCCTGCCTTAATAGTATCTAGTATGACTCTCCTTAAGTGTCACTGACAAGAGCCTTCCACCAATAACTTCATTATCAGATAATCATAGTTTGGGTTGGAAGGGACCCTAAAGATCTTCTTGTTCCATCCTCTCTTCCAAGGGCATGAAAATCTTCCACTAGACCAGTTTACTCAAAATCCCACCCAGTATAGTCTTGAATGCCTCCAGGGATGGGGAGCCCGCATCATCTCTGGGACAATCTGTTCCAGTGCCTCACCATCCCTACATCTCCTACTCTCCTTCCTCCTAGGGTTATTCCCCCTTGTCCTGTCACTCTGTGCCCTTGTGAAGAGACCCTCTTTAGCTTTCTTGTAGGCGCCCAGTAGGGAATAAAGGCCACTATAGAGTCCTCTCCATGCTGCACAGCCTCTCAGCACATGCTCTCTCAGCCTGTCATCACAGGTGACCTGCTCAAACTCCTAAAATCAAAGCAGTGACTCTGGACTGGGGCCAGCAGGTCAACACCTTTCTTGTGTTGGAGGTCCCAGACCTGGACACTCCAAAGCAGGTCATCTCAGAAGAGCAGGTCACTCTACCGGAGGGTGTAGTATTGACTTCAGTTTAGGGGTCTGTTAGGTTTTGTCTTCCTTATCAGCAATACTTTTAAAACCCTCTGATGCTTCTACACAGGGACCAGTGCATTCAGGGCACCTGAAACTATCAAACAAATTTATCTCTTTCCTTCCTCGCTGATAATTTCTCCTAAATTATTTGTAACTGTCATATCTAGTCTCTTCACTGAATGATGTTCTGCACAATGTGGCTGCTATGCTCAATCAAATTAATTTTCAATACTGACCCCCAACGGCTACACAAATAAAGATTAAATAAAGCCCATAAACTGATACATGCTAAAGCCCAAAGTACCAAAAAAAACCACCCCAAAAAACCCTAATAAGATATCTTACCATGCATAAAAAGAAAGAAATTATGAATGATGTAATTAGGATTTTCAACAGAACTGGAGGAACACCACAGAGAAATTGATTCCAAAATTAGTATAGGCTACTTGTTTGCCCTGCCTTCCTAGGAAATCTTTTTCAAACTATGAGATGTATTTCTAGAAAAGTAAAGCAAATGAATAAAAATATTAAAAAATACATCATATACTCTAGAGAGCTATTATTATAGGGAAAACATGATATTGAGTCTAAGCAACAGTTTGAAAAAAAGTGGTGATTAAGTTTTAAGGAGTTTACGAGATTAGTTCAGGTTCATCAAAAATATGAAATTCTAATTCCACAAACTTGCTCTTTTCCTTAAGGCTTTGAGAATTTTTCTGACAGTATTGTAACTATATCAAGTAAGTGACAGAATACAAAGGAAGAGTGGAGAGTGGGTTGTTTTTATCTCCTGCAGAGGTGTTAATAGGAAAGAAGATGATATTTGTCTGCTTTATTTAGACATAAATATGAAGTGGATTTCTGAAAGAGTCTAAGCCTCATAAGGACTGTTTTTGCAGGACACTTAAGTAAAATAAAATTATGATTATCTGTTGCAGATTAAATTCCAAAATATAGTTTTGAAAAGTTGTCAAGTATAATCCATTGATTAATGACAAAATTATAAAAAAACAAAACAAAACAAAAAGCCCAGAAACCTGCAATCCAGGTGACTTGGACTCTTTTTCTCTTGTATAGAGATTTTACCCAGTCATTTATTAACAGCTATAGCTATCTATTTGACAATTCCTTTTTCTTTATATTTTAAATCACTCTTAAAGTTCACAGACAACTGTAGTTTGGTGTACAAACTAAATTAAAGTATGTCAAATATGTAATATGATACAGATATTGGTATTGATAGTGCCTGAGACCATCAAAATAGGAGAAAAAAATTAAATCCTATGCCTATACCCTTCTTACCATGTCTTACAAGGTTTTCTCACCCCACCTCCAAGGAAGTAACTGAAGAGAAGAGAATAAATTTCTTATGTAAATAGTCAAGATTGTGGCTTTTGTACTATGTAGTTTAGGAAATTTGCAGAGCTAAAAGAATTTAAATCCTCTTGGAAATCTCTTGTAATTGTTTGTGGTTTGTAGTAGGTAGATTTCACTTCTGATATATTTTATTAAAAAGTAATTTTTGAATGTGTCTTTCCTGATCTTCACTCCCTAATTTTTCAGACTTCTGACACTGCTGGGAAAGTGTATGATGTAGAGTCATTGCATCAGGAGCAGCAGAGTACACATGTAGCAGTAATGGCAGGACATTAGTAGAGCAGCAGAGTAATGGCAGGACACATTAACAAGTCAACTGAAATGAAGATGACTGATAACATGACTGAGAAAGAAACTAAAAAAACCATATATTAATGTTTCAAAAAAAGAAAGTGTAATTTGTTTTATTGTTTAATTGATTGAAAGACAGGGCTCAAACTTCAATCTAGTGACTTTATTAAAGTATTTTTGAACTTCAGTTTCATGTATTTTTAAAATTTCTTTGTTATCTGCAAATTGGAGCACAGATTCTCCTAGTTATCATTCTCTCCTATGATAATACCTCACTTTATGGAGTAAGCTGTCATAAAAATATTTTAATAAATTGCAAAATCTTCTTATAGCTGGAGATCACATACAGGAAAAATGTTTATTTTCTCTCTAAAACAAGGGAACATTCTTTTTTATATAATTTTTCTTCTAATCAAACTTGTGAACTTGTTTTCTGTGAATTATTTGCTAAACAATGTCAAATGTCTTCCTTTCTGTGCCCTTCTCTAAAAATCTTTCCCTTTCTCTCTTTTTTAACAGGAGTTGGAATTCACAAAGTTGAGGTAGGAAACTCATTTTATTACTGGGTAATTTAACTAATTTACTAAAGCCAAAGGTACTAAAGTTTTATGATGTTCTTGTGATTTGCGTCTAGCAGTTATTCACTATGGCAACTTACAGAGAAGGTTTACAGTCAGCAAAAAATCTCTTTTCTACAATATAGAGAAGTACAGTGGATTCTTCCTGTCATTGGCCAGTTGGATAATATTTTCATCTAAAAGAATCAATTATTTTTTATGTGTTTATAAATAGTTCTGAAGTATAATGGTGTTATCTAACTCCTGTCTTTCCAGTGATGCTGAAGATTTCCTGTAATTAATTTTTGACTTTTATCTGGAGGAAAACAGAAAGTTTTTAGGGAGTTGTAACTTCACTGGGCAGTGGAACACACCCTTTTTTCTTTATAGAACTTCAAAATTGTCTTTAAACAAAAAAAGAAACAGAAGATGGTGCTCCTGATTAAAGACAGTTTTGAACCTGCTTTTTCTACATAGATATGAGATAAAACTGAGTATAGAAAAAACACATAGAAATCAACATGTTCTTTTGTAATGATGTCACACAGAATTGGAAGCACTCTTTAATTAACATGTAGAGAGAGAACCTAAAGAATGCTTTTAGAGAATACTCTATTTTCACCTAGATTCCTAGCATGGAAGGGTAAGTGTGTATAGAAGCTTACATGTCACTGCATAAACAATAAGCAAATGTCCCAGAATTCCCTTTAGGAATCTCTTCACCCTACTGATACACTCTGTCTTCAAATCTTATAGTTCCTCTGCTCCAGCATCTGAAAAGAGATCTTAGGGACTATTCTGAGTGGTTGCTTGAAGAGAAGCTACCTAGAAAACAATAATAAATTTATGTTTGGAAATTAGGAAGTCATAAGAAAAATAATTATATCTGCAAAAAATTCCATTCTAGTTAACAATCGCTGTTGTTCACTCTGTTATTTAAAAACCAAAGAAGAGGAAGCAAGGGACAGTGCAGAGAACAAGATTTAACCAGAGAGCAAGCCCTTTGCTTCTGGATATCAGGTGCTGGTGGTGATCCAGCATTTCTCAAGAAGCCACTTGATTAGACCAAATTCAGATTCCCTCCAGTTTGCTGGCTGAGATATCAGTGGGATGCATCAACAAAGCAAAGTCTTTAGTATTTTGCAATTTAAATGTGGTACTATAGGGAATTAAAGAAAATTGAGTTTGCTCACACGACCAGTAAGCAACCTGAAGAAATAACTGACTTAACCACTGAGCTGAGTCCTTCAGGTCCACCAAACCAGATCTCCCTCCCATTTGCAAAGAACAGCCCAAGGCAGAATTTGCCTGACTGTGGGGTATATGTGAAAGAACTCCATCTATATTTTGAACACATTTTATGCTTCTTCATAGAATTATATGTGTGTCCTAACAATATTCTTTTGTATGTCAGTCTTTATCTACATACTGGTGTTCTCTCTTCCATGTATCAGTATAACATGATGGCAACAGAAATCTCCCACCTGTAACAATTGATATTATAGCGGAAATCAACACACATCTTAGACTAAGTATTCCAGGGAAAGCAAAAATTGGCCTTAGTTATTATGAACAACTACTTAGGTTTCTGATACAATTAATAGATTTAACTGTTATTTAAAACCTTCAGGAAAGGGCAGGTTTAGCTCACACACTACATTATAAAAATTAATGTTTTCATGTTTAAGGATCAGGACCTCTGTTTGGGATAGAAATTAATCCATTAGTTATCAGCGTACAATTTCTATAGATAATTACATATACATATCTATTTTTATCTCACAGATTCCTTAACCTTTTAACCATAATAAAAGCCATTAACTGATTCAAATAGTCTTTCTGCTTCTTCATCCTGCAGATATCTTATAATGTTTTCATTCTCAAAAATATATTTACAGACAGTTTGGGCAGGTGTATGAAAAAGGTCAAAGTGAAATACCAGCATACTTAACAAATATATTTCTTCACTCTGTCACAAAAATTCTTTTGGTTGCATAGCAACAGGCTTTTTAATTACTACTTGAAATCTAGATTTTAATAACTTAATTAGTATTTTTCTTCATTAAACTGTTTCACCCAATGAATTTAATGTATTCAATGCATTCCTTATTTTTAAATGGTCCTTTTACCCTCCCTTCTTTGTCCTTCCAGCATCTTTAGCTATGTATTAGAGACTAAAACCCTCATTAGTTTCATATCAAAAACCACAATCGAAAGGAACCAGCCTTACGCAATAAGCAAAGAGACATCTTAGATAGTCTTTGTAGCTGAAATTCTTTGAGCTCAGGTAAGCATTAGTGAAGCCAGTCTGGCTTCATAAAACTAGGGCTTTCAGTGGCAAAACTTCAGTGGCATGTTTTGCGTGACCTGGCTTTAGTGGTAGTGATGTTAGTGCTTTTGAAACTGTTTATCTCAAACTATTTATCTTAGGTAACCAGAAATATAGTTCCTCATCAAAAACCCTCAGATATTGCTCTCTATTAACACATTGCTGAGAAGCTGAAGCCTACAAGAACCAAATACTGTAAGAATAATTATGTGAGGGGGAAGGAGATATTATCTAAACAGCTGCAGAACGCATCCACTTTTGCTCTAAGGAGCAACAGCAGACTCACAGTGCAGGTTAAAGTTGCCAGCAGAGCAAAGGTGCTATCACCACCAGCAGTCAAGGTCTATACGCAAAGAGGGAAAAAATACATGGTGGCAGACACCAAAGCATTCAGCATGTTTACTGGGTATGAGGAAAGAAGAAAAAGGAAACATTCCATACTAAATAGCTCTCTTAGCAGCAGTGGCTTCTGTAATGGCAGGCAGCAAAAAACTTTTACTTGGCAGGAGAATGTATGTGATTTTTGTTTTCTGTGTCTCTATGTCTGCGTAAATTCTGAGATACCGTTTGTTAAAGAACATTAGTTTTTAAAGCTCTTTAAAATTTTAGAAACATTTATGTTTTCATTATCCATTTATATTTTGAAGAAATATGCATTTCTCTCTTATTGCCCCAAATTAAACCTTAATCGAAATTCAAATTTGTATATGATAGACTTAAATATCTGAGTATCTGAAAGAGATACTGTCTCTGTTAGACATGTAAGTGGTTTATGAAAGTGTTCTGATATATTTAGCATTTCAAATATCATTTACTGAAATCTAAGAAGGTATTGTTTGATGGGTAGATTTGCAAATCTAAAAAAGTCTCTTTTCTGCTCAAATACAAGGAGTTGTACTTTAATGATTCCTAAGAAGCTGAATCTTCACCGCAGTGCTTTCTTTCACTACCTGAAGTATTAATCTAACATAATTTTAATTATTGTTATGTTTAAAACCTTTACAATGTTCATGTCTGTTTCTTCACCATCCAGTCTTGTATTTGCATTTCCTTCTTTCTCATCCACGTTGCATTTTCATAGCAATTTTGAGATTATCATGCATCATTTTAAGACATTTTACAGGTGATTTGTTTAAAAAAAAACACCAAAGAAGACAACCTTAGCCTTGTGGGTAAAACATAAAAAAATTAAACTCCTTGGTTCATTATCTCTCTCATTACAACATGTTTCTCTAAATAGGATTAATAGACTACCTACCACAGGTTTTCTGCACTGATTGCACATGAATTTGTGGATGCTAATATTCAAGGACATTAAAACCAAAATAAAAGAAATTAGATGCTTTCAAATAAGTGATACTTTAACGTTTGGTCCCATAAAATAAAATAAACATTACAAAAAATTAAGCCTATAAACATCAGGAAGATGGATAAGTTGACACACCATTCTGCATATCTCTGTTTAATAATATTATATTTCATTTCCCATGCTAAGAAAACAGCCATTACCCAAAGCAGCCACTCGTAAACAGCCATTGTGAACAGATTGCATCCTTGTTGGTGGTATGATAATTGAAATAAGTTTACCAGTCTTTTATGAGAAAATACCAGATGTATAAAATACCTATTAATCAACTCACTCAGTTTTGCGAACATCAGTTTTAATACCAATAGCTACCAAAGAATAAATAGAATTAGAAGGAAAATATAAAAGGATTTACAAAATGGCTCAACAACATGTTGCATTGCTTGCAGGGATAGAGGTTAAGGAGAAAACAGTCTAGGCTAAAAGGATTGTAGCCTTTGGGCTTTGCTTATGGGCATTGATTTCACTGTTTATACCTGTCTGCTTTTGAGACTCTGCAATGTCTGTCCTATAAACCTGTTATAAAGCAACTTCGTGAACAATAGCAGAAAGGGAGAGCTGCCCATCAGTCTTTCAGATATTTGTTTCTCTTCTGTAATAATTGTAAATTCAATTGTCAATGTCTACTTTTGCATTTGTGAAATAGGCTTCAAAGGCATTACTTGTCATAGAGTAAGCTGAGGTAATGTTACTAGTCTAGTTTCTCTTCCTGAACAAGTTTTGAGTTTACATTTTCTTTCTCCCTTTTTTTCCTTTTTTTCTTTTTTTTTTTTTTTTGAGCAGGGGGAGAAGTGGGGGTTTTTTGCTTATTATTATAAAATGCTTTAGAAATTTGAGATTCATCCTGAATTTATTTGTTTGATTTTTTGTTTGGATTTTTTTTTTATTAAGAGGAAAGATAAAATTCTCCTGGAATGTTTTTGTACTCTCATTGCAAAACTCATGTCTTCTCACTCATACACTGTTTCTATCTACAAACACTACTGTCTATGCAGGAAATGTACTTAGCTGGTGATAGAAGCCATATAAAAATATGGGTAAATCAGTTGCTGTTACTTAGGTAATGACAGCAGCCAAAAGAGCTGTAGCATTTGCTTGCTGCTTCACTAGTCTTTACAAGTTGTAGGAAACCTGTACTGCATTGACCTTTGGCCAGAGATTACACACACAGAGAGTCTTTTTTGCATTGCTTGAAGTTCTAAGAGCATTTTGGAATAGGCAACTCAGTGGAGTGACCAAATTACATTTCTGACTCCAGGAAAACCAGTTCAGCTGGCCTTTTTCAGCCAGTGGTGCAAGTAAATAGGACTAGTTTGGCAAAAGGAAACAGATCAAACTAAAGATTTGTTGGCACTGAAGAGGAACTGCCTTCAGACCACCTCTAGGTCTGGTTTTGCATTTGGTGCTTTCTTAGAGCATATGTCTTGGTTATTTCTAGTGAAAAGACTACAATTCTTCCACCTCAGGAGTATGACATGCAAAAGCAACACTATGAGATTTCAAATAAAGACATCCACAGTTAAGAACTTACTTTTGCTCTACTTTTACTTAGAAGCCAATGGAATAATAACATATTTGCAGATAAGTAGGCTATGAAAATGTCAGTGTACATTCTCAATTACTACTGTTACTTAGAAAAATATTTTGCTTGTGCTACAGGAATCAAAGTACATCAGTGAGTTTGAGTATGAATTGTGATCAAGCTATATCTGAATACTTCTTTATATTAACAAATCTGTGTATAAAAAGCAAACTATCAACAATGTGACTGATACCTTTGATTCAGTGAAAATAAAAGGGGGAATATATAAATAAAATACTTTTCTGGCAGATGAACAGTAAAGAGGGAAAATATATCCACATTTAGCTAACTAATTAACCAACTGAGGCACTGGCATTGACCAAGGACGTGGAAGGACAAGGATGTAACTTTTGATAAACGTGCTCAGTGGCAATAAAGATTAGCTCTGTAAGACTCCTGGCATTGAAATCAATACTAATCTGTTACTAAGGAACCGCTCATCCAGTCAAAAGTTACATGGAAATCTGGTTGCCTGCCCTTAAGACATACACAGAAACATATGACATGCATACAGTTGTTTATAGAGCTTTAGACACATAACTTTTAGATATTGTGGTACCTCATATAAATTTTTTTGGCATGCAATTTTTTAAGTTTATGGCACGAAAAGGAGATGGGGGGTGCTGCCAAGTTCAGTGAGTTGGACACTGATTATTTCAGACATTTTGAATATTGCCCTTAAGAGGATAATCTGTCTCTGACTTCTATGAACGTGCACAATATTACTGCCTGTGTAGGTTCACCCACTCCTCGGATGAGTACATTTAAATATATATTTAAACATTGACAAGAACATCATTTATTATTCTCACCCCTCTAGAATGTATAGCTTATAGCAGTTTGCCCCACCCATCTTGATATCATTCAAGAGCCGTTCTTGGCAGCTCATCAGAGAACCAGAGCCCAGACCAGTAGGCAGCTGAGGCAATCGCTGGTGGAGCCCTGATCACAGAAAATCTTTCTAGGTGAGATTGTTGTGCACCTGTCAATAAGGAAAACTGCTTTCACATCCATCTAGGGTCTTCACCAGATTCTTGGCACACAAAACCCCCTTATTAACTTGCATCTTAATCTCTTTATTCTACTAAATACACCATTTTGTAACAGCAGGAATTTAAAAACATAACTTCTGAAGGATTTTTTGATAAAATGAAAGACATCTTGCATAAGAAAAGTGAAAAAAGGCATATTGCAGTTCTAACAAGTACTGTTTGAGTGATATCAAGTCATTTACTGACCTCTTTTCCCTTATAATAATATCACTTCTGTTCCCTAAGTGACATTACTTTGGCGCACCAATATTCTAGAGCCATTCTGCTGCATTGTGTGTGCAGCCATTGAGATATATAATCCTTGCAATGAATTAAATGAAAAACTAACCAGAAAAGTAGTATATATTACAAGCATAATAGCTGGCTTGAAAGTGTATCCTGGGGTTTCAGATGATGTCATAATCTGCTACAGCAAATTTAATAGCATTGTTGCCTGGAAGCTAAGCCATTATACTATGTTTAATTTCACTAAGATGTAAATTACATGGTTCAGCGTTGCATAGTACTGGCTACCGCCATTGTAGATTCTTGTTCTTGCAGCTGTCAGGAATTCTAATATTTAAGGGGATTTAGTTTACCTGTTAGTCTACAGCCTTTATAGCTTTTAAAAAAATAATATTTTACACTCCCTTATTTGCAATCAGTCCCCCCCTCCGATCTCAGAATTTATCTTTTTTCCAAAAATAATAACAGAATTATAGGCTGGCTCTTCGAAATATATTAGTAAATATTCAATCCTTAAAGAAGAGAAAGCAATAAGGCTTGAGAGTGACATCTTGCCTCTTATCACATTTTATTTTAGTGAGCCTTCAAGTAAAAAAGAAGATGCTTTCCTTACAGAGTAATAGCCAGCTTGGCTGTTTATATTCCATCTTTTACAGTAATTTCCAGAATGAAACCTGAGGAAACATACTGTATTACCACTTGACTTTTACCAGAAAACTTTTAAATAAAACTTGCTCCCAATAAGTAGATCAAAACTTCTGTTGTAATCTGAAATTTTCAGCTGAACTACGTAGGAAAATAGCTTAGTTGACATGCATAAAGTGTAATAGATGTATCTTTAAAAAAGTACACATATTTTCTACTGTTAAATACTAATGCAGTAATTGCCTATTAGCATCTAGACATGAGCTTTAATAGAGATGATTTATTGCCAACCTATTGTGAGTACTGTGATATACGGCAATGAAAATGCTGTAAGGGGCTTATTGTTTGTTCTTTTATATGTTGGAAAGTTTAAAAATTCTTATCCTTGCACATCTATGTATTTTTCTCTCTGCACTTGTCTGTGGATGGATAATTTACCTACCTACGATGCTTGCCAATTCCATTCTTCTGACAACATAATTGATTTCAGGCAAGCTTATGCATATATGGGAACTCAGTGAAAATTTTAGATTAGTTTTTAAAAGCAAGTATTGCTAACAAAGGGATTATTCAAAACAGAGATATTCTTGAGAAGACATAAAACAAATCAAGAGAAGCTGGTGTCAGTTATTAGCCACACACAATTAAAAATAATCTAATCTTTGTTTTAAAAACCGAAATGTAAATATTAATATTCCAGTGGCTAACATTTACAAAAATATGCTCATATTTGCTGCTGTCAGTAGCCTTTGTTCATGTAGCAAAACCATTGACTAGATTTTGATTCCGGCTGTATTTATGTGCTTATTGTAACTGTTGTGATCTACTGACACAGCTTCCCATCCTTATATCACAGCTGAGGTTTAGCAGGCATTCAGTGGCTCTGTGAGAGAAGGCATACTTCTGTCAGTGCTCTGAATCATTTATGTGATTTCCAGTCAATTTAAAACAGAAATTAAAGTGCTTTATCAGAAAATTATTCTAAAAATATCCATAAGATCTCTTTGAAATTGTCTGAATTTGTCTTTGAAATTATCTATATAGAAACTTGAAATCAAGTCTCGGTTCAGCAGGGTTTTGTCACATATTTGAACAAAAATATTAGTGCTGTATTTTGGGACCAGTATTAAGGGATTTTTTTAAGGCTAATTGCTTTTAGAAGCTGCTTTAGGTAGTACAAAAAAAAAGGTCTTACAACCTTAACTCAAGCCTCTAAAAAAAAACTTGTAATCAACCCTAAGCAATACTTCTCATCTTCACTTCTGTCTTCGTAAATTTCAATGAACCTACAGAGGAAAGAGTCTAAAATGCCATATTACTCTCAATTTCTATTCCTTCTCTTTCTTCTATAGTAGGCTACTTGAAGGCAAACAGAAGTTGTGGTGAAACAGCAATGTAAATTTTTTTCCATTGTCTGCTGAGAAGCTACAAAAGGGAGTACAAGCTAATTTTAAATGTACACCCACAGTACTATACACACACAGTCACTGATGAAGAAAGCAATAACGATTAAGAAATTATTTTATCTGTAAGATTGTCCATGATAGACCCCACTTGGAAAAGTACAATGGGCAAATCTTAGTACCACACCTTGGTACCTCAGCTCCATAACAGTGATCTAGGAGAGCTGGAGACATCAGCTTCAGGATTCAGAGCATTAGAAATATTTATCTGCTCCTCTCATGATGAGGGAAGGGAAAGCTAGGAATTAATATCTACATAGCAAATGGTTGTCTACAGCTCTTATAATGCATTTAATCATTATATTGTAATAATATCAAGAGACTACAGTTTGCTTTTGAGTGCTATAGCTGAAATTAAGTGACAATGGTGCTAATCCCTGAAACACAGTGGACTGTGAAATTTATTGTATTAGAGGAACTGTTTCTACCCTAGAAATGCATGGCAAACACCACTTTGAAATCTTCCTGCTCTCCCTTTCATTTGAAAGAAAAAAACTTGCAAAATAGGAGGAAAAGAAATGTAACATAGTGATGGAAGATTTTCCTTTCATTGCAGATTTTTCATATGTACATTTTGGTAGTGTTGAGGGTCGTTTTCAACTAAATAAGACACCTGATACTGCATTTATCAGAATGTTAAGAAGTCCAGGTAATTATAGTTTCATAATTAATGAGTATGGGCCCAGACAGTGGTGGTAAACGGTGCTGCATTCAGCTGGCGGCCAGCCATCAGTGGTGTCCTCAGGGGTCTGTGCTGGGGCTGTTCAATATCTTTATTGATTATATGAATTAGGGTATTAAGTCTTTCATTGTAAATTTGCAGACAACACTAAGCTGGGATCATGTGTTGATCTGTTGGAGGGTAGGAGAGCTCTGCAGAGAGACCTGGAATGGCTGGGTGCATGGGCAGACTCTAACAGGATGAAGTTTAATAAATCCAAGTGCTGAGTCCTGCATTTTGGCCACAACAACCCCCTGCAGCGTTGCCGGCTGGGGACGGTGTGGCTGGAAAGGGACCTGGGGGCACTGGTGACAGCCGACTGGACATGAGCCAGCAGTGTGCCCTGGGGGCCAAGAAGGCCAAAGGGATCCTGGCCTGTGTCAGGAACAGTGTGGCCAGCAGGAGCAGGGAGGTCATTCTCCCCTGTACTCAGCACTGGTGAGGCCACACCTCGAGTGCTGTGTCCAGCTCTGGGCCCTCAGTTTGGGAAGGACCTTGAGAGGCTTGAGCACATCCAGAGGAGACAACGAGGCTGGAGAGGGGCTGGGAACACAAACCCTGTGAGGAACGGCTGAGGGAGCTGGGGGTGTTTAGCCTGGAGAAAAGGAGACTCAGAGGTGCCCTTATCACTCTCTGCAACTCCCTGAAAGGTGGCTGTGGTCAGGGGGGGTTGGTCTCTTTCTCCAGGGAACAGCTGACAGAACCAGAGGACACAGTGTCAAGCTGCACCAAGGGAAGTACAGGTTGGATATTAGGAAAAAGTTTCCCATGGAAAGAGTGATAAAGTACTGGAATTTCCTGTCTGGGTAGGTGGTGGAGTAACCATCCCTGGATGTGCTAAAAAAAGACTGGATATGGCTCTCAATGCCATGGTTTAATTGAGGTGTTGGGGCATGGTTGGACTGCAGTGTAAAGCAAGGAAATATAAGGATAGTTGAAATTAGCCTTTCACCCTTTTTTTTTTCTGTAGTAGGAAATAATTTACTAAATTAGAACTTTGAAAGGAGAAAAAATAACCAGTGCAGGTAATAATTTTTTAAGTTCCTGTTTTTTAAAAAAACTGTGGATCACAGATGCTTCTGCTTCATTGAACGAAGAATGTATTGGAACTTAGAAAATTATTTGAAAGGCATATCAGTTACTATGAAACATTCAGGTGCAGTTAGCTTTTTCTCCTTCAAAACTAAATTAACAGAAACCGTAATTATATGGTGAGCATATGTTTTTTGCACTTCACTGAAAACTGCACAGTACTTTTCTCAATATTCATATGTATCCTGCCTTCTGAAATCTAATCTCTGAACAAAAGTTTTAAAGGAACAAAAAAAGTAAACAACCAGGAGCGTAAACTAATGACCCACACCCACGTGCTGCAACCTTCTGCTCTGAAATGAGAATCATATGGACTATGTAGAAATTCCAAACCCTTCTGGTTTCTGTTTCTCTGAGTTGCCTGGCTGACATGCAAAATCCATCAAAAAAATTATATATAGCCCAAGACAATTCCCCACCTCAAAGCTAAATCAATGGATTTTGTCTGATTTTCCATTGTTTTTCAGTAGAATAAAGATCTTCTAAGTGTAAACTGATTCTGTATCAATATAGCATATTGAAAACATACATATAAAGTACAGTTAATAGATGACAATGGCATAACACTGTGGACTAATGATTTGTTTACTTTGCAGTTCCACATTTCAGTGGCACATGCAGAAATGCTGTCTATATTTTTCTTTCAGTAAAATTATATTTGGATACCATACATGTGTATATATACATATATATGGAACCGGGGAGTTAACCTTTAGTTTTTCATTCCTAAAATGGCTCCTTTCACATTCATAATACTTTGCCTAGCTGAAGTGTTGAGGAATATGCAAAATTTGTTATTATTTGGAAAATGAGATTCAAAGTAACTTCTTTATAAAAAAGGATTTTTAAAAACCCCAAACTTTGCAAGCATAAGCCCAATCACAAGCCTTATGTTTTGTGTTTGCATTGCTAATTTATCCTCATCTTATTGAAAATTCTGAAATTTTGCACATCCTTTTTATGCTATTTCAGTATCACATTGCATTCCTTCAATGTCTCATTTGAGCCTAATGTTTAATTCAATATCACATGCATATCACTTTATAAAAGTAATGATTCTAAAAGATGACTGAAGCTAAAGCATTTTTGAAATTTACTATGGATGTTATTTTATCTTTATTTTATAACTTTCGTAATACAAATGGGTAGACTAATTCTATTTTTACTTTGAGTAGTCCAATTTCTATTTTTTTTAAATAACTTATACTTCTGGATAAGTTTTGTGAAAGTATGATAAATCAGTCAGAAAAATGTCTAATTCTGTCACTGCATCTCAAAATACCCAGTTGTTCTTAATATCAAAAGCATCTATGAGTTTTCCATGGAAAATGTTTAAAAAATTATGAGATAAATAGGGTGTTTACTTTGGGCCAGTTTACTTTTGGCTCAAAAACATTTTGAAAATTAATAGGGGCCAAAATATTTTTGATAGGTGATGTAAGTTGAGAGACAAAAAGACTTACAGAAGATGTTAATGATGCTTATAGAAACTTTAAGAATTTGTATTGTACAGTGAAATATTTCAGGTTTTCTTCATCTTTTCCTTATTGACTAAAAAGAGCAAAGAATGAAACTATGTGTCAGAAAAGATCTGATTTATTCTCTGTTCCTTGTACCAATTCTCTCCATTTCTTCCCCTTTCATTGTGATGTCATTTGTCTACTAAACCACAGAAAGATTTGAGATTGGACATGCTTTGTATCTGAGTTTGTTATTACTTCTTCAGTTACATAAGAACATCAGAAAATACCATACTCAAGCAGAACTGTACTCTGCTCTATGCAATACTTTTTCCTCTGGTAGTGACAATAGTAGTTCATTCCATGCATTCATAGTCACAGAATCATAGAATGGTTTGTGTTAGAAGGGATCTCTGAAGATCACCTAATCCATGACCCTGCCACAGACAGGAACACCTCCCAATAGCCCATGTTGCTCAAAATCCTATCCAGCCTTACCTGGAACTCTTCCAGGGACAGGGCATCCACAACTTCTCAGGGCACCCTGTTCCAGTGCCTCACCGTTCTCACAGTAAAGAACTTATTCTTTATGCCCAGTCTAAACTTGTCTTCTTTCAATTTAAAACTCTTACCCCTTCTGCTGTCACTACAGGCTTTGGTAAAAAGTATTTCTCCATTATTTTTATAAGCCCTTTCTATACAAAACTAGGTCACACTAAGGTTTCCTGGAAGCCTTATTTCCTCCAGGCTGAACTACCCCGACTCTAACAACATAATTTCACAGGAGAATTATTCCAGCCCTCTTGAGTCTTTCTGTGGCCCTCCTCTGAACCTGCTCAGAACTAGAGGCAGCACTTTGCCTTGGCCTGCTGAACTTCATGAAGTTCTCATGGGCACACTGGCCAAACTTGTCAAGGTCCCCGTGGAGAGTACTCCTTCCCTCTGGCAAATCAATTGTACCATTAGCATGGTGGCTTGGCGCCATCCTCAACGTTTCTTATTCATTCCTTTTGTCTATTTAATTTAAGAAGATCTTCAATACTACTGTCACCCATATGGATCACAAAGAGACAGCACTCATCTCTGGTTTCCACCTAGACATTGAGGCATGACTGCAATTATTTGAAAGCTCCTTTCCAATCAGCTTTTCATCCATCTAACAGTCCTTGCGTCAAATCCATCTCTCCAATGTTGCAGACAGAATAGGACATTTTCAAAAGCCTTACAGAAGTCTAGGTGGACTACATCACTTGCTCCTCCTTTCTTAATTGATGCAGTTACTCCACTGTAAATGGTCACCAGATCAGTGAGGCATGACTTGCCCTTTGTGAACTTGCCCATACTGGCTATCTATAATCCCCTCACTATCTTCCATATGTTTAGACATGTCTTCCAAGACAGTCTGCTAAACCTCCTTACTGGGAATGGTTTAATCAGTGGTTGCCAGGATCCTCCTCTTTACGCTTTTTTAAAACTTGACATGATGTGTCCCTTTTCCCAGTCCCTAAGGATTTCACCTGACTGCAACTACCTTTCAAATGTGATAGAAAGGAGCTTAGCAACTTTGTGTTCTAGTGTCCTCATGATTTTGGGATGCATCTGATCTTGGGTTGCATTTCTTGCTTAATTCCCAGCATCCACATTCGCAGAATTAGGGACGTTAGAAGACATGTTCCTGCCTATTCACTAGTATCCATTTACCAGTTTGTCTTAAATTTGTTTCATTGTTTTATGAATCTGTGGATATTATTTACCTTAGTAACCTTCCGTGGCAACAAATTTTTGAAGTTTATCACTGTTATTGCCAGCTTCTGTCTTTGCCTCTTCAACAGTGGACCTGCAGCCATTTGAGTCTCGCTTCTTTAACTCTATTATCTCTCTTGTTCTAGTGCTCTGCACTTTTTCTAACTCCTTTTAAACTTCATGGAAATGCAGAGAACACAGCTGCATAAAGAAGTCACAATAAGAATATACCAGGATTTTATATAACACCAAAATGACAGCCTCTATCCTGTTCTTGTTACACCTTCTGATTGTGATGAGCATTTTCTTGGCTTTGTGAATGCCACTATGCAGAAATTATAGATTTCAGAAAGCTGTCAATGATAACTCCAAGATATCCCTACTGACTTACAACTGTCATTCCAAAATCAGCATCCTATAAGAACAGTTTTGATTATTTTTTCTCTAGATATTAATCTACGCTGAAATCTATCATCATTTTTCTTTCACACTCAATGTTGTGAGGCTTTCTCACTCAGTGTGTTGAGGATTTTTTCCCAGCAGTAAGGTGTCTGGCTATCCAAGACAGCTCGGTTCTAATGGTCTCCAAAATCTTAGAGATCACTGAAAGACATTAAGTTAAATTTATTTCCACTACAAAATCACAGGCATTCCCCAGAATATTACATGCTGTCAGTGTTCTCCAATCTGTGCAATGACCACTAAATCCTCTGCTTTGCAATTTATCCCTTACATGCTTTCAGTCTTTAAAGTCTCCTTTAAAAGGGAGAATTCCTCTAACCTTAAAATAATTCAGTTTCTTGAAAAATATTCGTCTGGCCAAAAAAAAAAAAAAAAAAACAAACCAGAAAAACACAAAACCAAAACCAAACACAAACAAACAAACAAACCAAAAAACCAACCAAAAAAACCCACAAAAAAACAACCAAACAAAAAATACCCAAAGGTATTGAGAGATCTGAATGTGTCATGATCACTGGATAGCCTTTATCTACATTTTGGTTAACAACTTCACAAATCTCTATCAAACCATTGTAGCAACTATTCCCATTTTTGAAACTGTGCTGACTCTTTACTACCAGACTGCATTCGCCCATGCAATCAGTGACCTTTTCCTTTACTACAGACCTTTGACAGGCTGAAGTCAGAGCTATTTGTTTCTAGTTCTCAGGTGCTCTCTAGAGCCCTTCTGGCAGATGCAAGTGACTTCAGTAACAAATAATTTACACTCCTTAGCAAGAAACCTGACAATTTCATGTGTGAGCTCCTTCTGGTTTCTTAAGTTAATGCCATTTTATTCCAGCATCCAACTCCTCTGTTTGGTCTAATTCATCTATGGTTTTCTTTCCAAAGACTGAGGAAAATAGAGAAATCTTCCAAAGTATTCACAAGCAAAGTCTGATATGACTGAACTTCCTTTCTATTATATTATCAGTGTTCAGTACCCTTTTTACATAGCTTTCATCGAGGAGTGCTATTGATTCCCTAGATGGACACTTTCTTTATGTATTTAATATTTTGCTATCACCTTACCCCCTCAGCCCCCACCTACCCCTTCCTTCTTCCCAGAAATTCTCTATTTTTGGGAATGGAAGTGCAGTCAGTTCATTACATGGTTTCCACTGCTCCCTCTTCCTCACACTCATCTCCTGTTCCCAGTGTGTGGCCTCTTCCACAGGAGACAGTCCTCCATGAACTGTGAGTCCTTTCCACAGACTGCATCTGCATAGATCCTTCCACCAGGTCCTTCAGGAGCAACAGCTTCCCCTGATGGAGCCATAGGCTGTGACAGGTAACTTGTTTTAGTGCAGCCTTCCCTCACAGACACTTTATATAAGGCTATTTTACCAGATAATTTTGTCATTTTTCTGAGATGTTTGCATCTGGATTACCCGCAATCTTTTAGTGCAGCTGTTCTTCTGAAACAAAAATTATTTCCATTTTTATAAGAATATTATCTGTCAACATATGCATAAGTATATTCTTATGTTGTTCAATTTTCATTTCTCTTCAGTCTGTATTTTCCCTTGTAGGAATGTAGTCATTAGACTCAATAACCATTACTTGTGTTAGAAATACAGATATAGTAGTAGTATATATGTATAGCAAAACAGATATATATGTTTTCTAATCTATTATTTCAATTAAGAGGATGGACATTCTTGATGGCCTTTGCAAAATATGGAAGTAATACTATCCAAAAGTTTGTATTTAAAAAGAAGGCAAGTGAGGGGGTGAGAAACAGGATGGGGGAAAACATAGCTGCATTTTTTAAATAATTCTGTGTTCCTTCCATCCCATTAATTCCTTAAATTATTTTTTCATTCATTTTTCCCATGACACATTCATCACTTTCAAAAAGCCAGAGTCCAAATGAACCAGATGTGCTGAATGTGCAAATAACTGAAAAATAGGTTTCCCTGGAAACCAGATTAAAACCTTCAAAACAGCTCCACCTCCTGCTCAGCTTCCCTATCTCTTTTAGCAGTTCAGTAATAGCAAATCAAGACACTCATATCCAGATTGTGTCCTCCACTTACATGAGCAGGGGGTAACCAATTCAGGCAGGATTCAGAAAGGAGAGACTTCCATTTCAGTTTTTCAGTTTTATTCTCTGTAAATCTGTAACTCTTCTGTGATAGCAGCGCATGGAATGGGTAGGATAGGCATTTTTGCAGATGGTATCAGAAAACAGCTGCTTTTCACATTGTCCCTTGGCAATCCCATGGTTAACTGTGTAGAATATCTACTAGAAGGCCACTCCAATTAGCACTCATTTATCTGGAATCCTTTCCCCGGAACTTTACATTGCTGTTGCAAGGCATTTTGAAATTCAGATGGGAACTAAATGACTAACCAGAAAATTCACCTACCATCATCTGCTAGCTCTTCTCCCACATATTCTGTACTGTTCTGCAGATGCCAGAGGTGTAGGAATGAGGACAAACCCCTTTCCTTGACTGCATCCTGCCTCTTTCCATGATTCTCAGAAGTTTATGTGATTGAGTGACCTTGGTCCTTGCCAAATAAAACTCCTAGTACCGCACCTCTGGTACAATTACCGGCACATTTTAGCATAACTTTGACCCTTTGTGCTCCTTCACGTAGGACCAATGTGACAGGAATAATATGGCTCCAGTGGATGCACTGCATTAAGTAGCTATGTAAACAAGAACCCTTTCCCTTAATACAATGATCTTTTCTGACCTTGCAAATCTTGTATTTTACAAACAAATAGTAGTGCAGTGTAACAAGAGAATTGTTGCAGTTACAATAAAGTTCAGTGAAAATTTTCATCACCTTGTGAAGCAATCATCACTTACCCTTAGAATGAGGAGAGGAGACCCTTTGATGCATTGCTCCTGTTTTCATTCCTCATCTGATCAGGGAGAGGTGGAATAAATCACACTGCTTCCACCCAGACTAGAATAAATTTCTAAAGGGAGAGCTGAGTGAAGAACACTTATTAAAAATTGTTAACTGAAATGAACAGAAGACAAAAAAACAACAGAAGTATCTTGCCCTGTTAATGAGATGCTGCTATCTGGATTAGTCTGTGTTTGCTGAGTTTCTAATTAGTTTTCATTTTATTAACATGCTAATGTTAATATGATGCATTACTTTCAGTTGTGCAGGCATAAAGCCAGTTTTTAGGAAACTGGACTTCCAGAAAACAAAAGTAGGGAATCAATGAATAAGTAATTTACAAAACTACTCAGCCTAACTCTACACCACAGAGACAGAGTTTATAATCCCCTTTTTTTCAGTATGCCACTATAATTAACAATATGCATATGATTGGCATTAGCAGTGATTTCCACTGGAAGCTGAAACTTAGTTTTTATTCTGATCTTCCTTCTGGTAGAAGCAAATATTTTACCTGACTGTTTCAGCAGTGGTATATCCTTTGAATACAAACACAAGACAGAGTGTCTGATAAAGCATAGGGCGAATGAAACAGAGACCCCATTTCTCCTGTCCCTTAAAAAATAAATAAACACCTACAAAAATACATACTTTGTGGGGAGTAAGTTCTGGTTCATTAGAATGTAAAGCACCTCATTTAGTCAACAGTAGTAATATTGCTTGGACTTAGGGAACATTCTTATTGATTCATTAATATTCCAAGGGGATAGATTAATCTTTTGTGAACCATACAGCTCCAATGAAACTGCAGTTTAACATGCTAAAGTGCCAAATCCATCTTCTTCTTGTACAAAAGAACTTCCTATACTAAAGACTCTTTGCCATAGCAATAATGCATCTCTGTGGGGAATGTTTATTAAGAAGTGTCTGTATTTTGAGACAGACATTTTGTCGTGTGTTACACAGCTATCTAAGGATATGAATTTATGTCAATATACTTCTATTCAACTATATAGGTTAATTATTATTTGGGATCTTCTGTCTATGCATTTATCCAAGGATAGATAAGCAATGCATTTATTAAACTTCATAGTCTTCATGACTTTTATGGTGTTTCACATCTTCTATTAGTGTACAGAAAAACTGGGCAGATGGTCCACCACACACACTAGATAGTCTGGTAGATCAGTAGGTAGATAGAATTCAGTACACATAGAAAAACTGAGTTGTAGCTATCAGAACTCTTACAGAAAAATCTGTGCCTTGTAGGAGACATAAAGACATGACTTGTTCTGATAGCCCAGAGCTCTGAGGACTAGACAGCTTCACTGAGTTGCTCACAGTGGCCCTGTGTTCCAGCAGAGAGCAGATCTGACTCTCCTGGTCCTGAGTGACTCATATGAAATGATACCTTTGTTCTGGTTCTGTACCCTGAACTGCCGCTAGCCTCTAATAACAGCTGTGCTTTTGCAAACAGACACTTTGCTCCATGGGTGAGCAACGACAGAGACTCCAGGTTTGCCAGCTGTAGAGCACTTGCATATAGTTTTCTATAAGAACTTCTGCGTAGCAATTTGCATAGCGAGTAGCCTGTGCATGTCATGGTCTCTACAGTCTGATACTATTTTCTGCACTCTGACAATGCCCATACTTTGCTATAATGCTATTCAATTTTCATAATTTTACTAGTAAATGACCCATGAAAGATATAGACATAAATTGAAATATTGCTGTGTGAAATAAATTGTATATGAAGGCTTAAAATAAAATCATATAAATGTTTTGAATTTTGTAGGTGGAAAACTAAAAACTATCTACCTACTTATTAAATTTGCAGGTCTCATGAACATGGCATTTTCTTTCTTTCTTTCTTTCTTTCTTTCTTTCTTTCTTTCTTTCTTTCTTTCTTTCTTTCTTTCTTTCTTTCTTTCTTTCTTTCTTTCTTTCTTTCTTTCTTTCTTTCTTTCTTTCTTTCTTTCTTTCTTTCTTTCTTTCTTTCTTTCTTTCTTTCTTTCTTTCTTTCTTTCTTTCTTTCCTTCCTTCCTTCCTTCCTTCCTTCCTTCCTTCCTTCCTTCCTTCCTTCCTTCCTTCCTTCCTTCCTTCCTTCCTTCCTTCCTTCCTTCCTTCCTTCCTTCCTTCCTTCCTTCCTTCCTTCCTTCCTTCCTTCCTTCCTTCCTTCCTTCCTTCCTTCCTTCCTTCCTTCCTTCCTTCCTTCCTTCCTTCCTTCCTTCCTTCCTTCCTTCCTTCCTTCCTTCCTTCCTTCCTTCCTTCCTTCCTTCCTTCCTTCTTTCCTTCTTTCCTTCTTTCCTTCTTTCCTTCTTTCCTTCTTTTTCTTTCTCTCTAACTTTAGTCGTTCATTATGTTTTATGTTAGAAATTGAGAGTTTTGTCTCTTATCTACTTGCCTTTGGCAGCACAGCCTCAAATAGTGTATGCCATGAATATTTAATGTGATGTTTACATAGAATACTAAGGAAATAGAGAGCAGATGTATATAAATGTCATCAGCAAGAAAAAGACCAATTACAATAAAAACCTAAAAAGTGCTGAGTATTAGCAGAAGGTCTATGTGAAATATGTGTATTATGGAAAAGTTAGCTTGCTTTCTGTTTAACAATATTGATAGCACTGTGTATCTACTGAAGTTTTTAGCACAAAAGTTGAAATAAATGTCTCTATATATCAGTTTATAAGTTGGCACAATCTTTGCATGCTCTGCAGATGCTGACAGAGTTTTACCGGTGGTAGGGAATTTTTGGGCCACAGTCACTTGAATAGCTTCCTTTAATTTGCACTGGAAATGGTGTCCTTAAAACGTTGAAGTTGGAAACAGAAAAATGCACATCTTTAAAAAACACGAGAGGGAAGATACAGTAAATGGTAAGTCAGTTCTCTGGGCTTTGTTCTCCTTTAAGAGCTAACTACTTAATGAGAGGATTTACAGAAGATGGAGACAAACTCTTCTCAGAGATGTGAAAAAAGAAGAGGCAGCAGACAGAGTTTGGAATGTAGGATTTTTTTTTTTTCAATAGACACTGCTTAAACACTTGAATGGGTTAATCCAACATTGGAAAAGGCTGATCGTAGATTTTTTTTACATTTCCCTCTCCATATATATATATATATTTTTTTTTTTTTTTTAAACTTGACTTTACAAGCAACCTGAGATCCTACACATCCTTCTATTACTCAGCAGAAGTCCCTTCCAGTATCATTCATTGTATGATTCTGTAATTCTAGGATTTCCATAGGATATTGGAAAGTTAAGAACTAGAAGGTTATTTACCTCTCTCTTGTGTAGAATACAATGTAAAATTTCTGAAACATGATTTATGAGATTCATGTTTGCCTTGCTGAAAATATTAAACTTATAGAGCTGAGCTTCTCTAATAAGAAATATAATTTCTTATACTAAGCATAATAATGAGTACAAAGTGATTTGAGAACATGGAAAAACCACCTAGGTAGCCCTAGTGCTCCCTTGCTAAATGTCTTATAAATTGCTGAAAAATAGAATGATAAATTGTTGGAGAGTTAGTAGAGTAAGATGGAATTGCAAGCAATAGTACAGAGCAAGGTAATTCAATGAAGTGCTTACCACATTTATCACTGTTGTGTTCCCAGGCTCCCACACCAAGTCACTTTGGTTCAATAATTTACTTTATTGCTAGAGACTTTATTGATCATATTTCATGCTGTACTAACCTAGCACTCTATGTTTTGTCCTACTGTCATGTGTTGTCTTACCATATAGATTCAGAACTGCTAAGGGTCACAGTACTAAACATTGTGGAGACATATGATCCCTGCAAGACTGACTTTCCAGAAAGGCAGTCTGTGGAAATGTTGGATGATTCATGGGTGGTTTGGAGGAGCTTCTCTCACCACTCAGTATTTGTTACTGTCCTGCACTATGTATGCTATAAGGCTGTGTCTGCAGGACAAAGAGAACAGGGAGGCATTCACAAGGAGAAGGATGTATCAGGGACGATGGTTTTCATTCACAGGCAATTCTAGCACATGCAATTGCACCTAGTTAGAGAAAACTGCATTAGAGAGCAGAAATAATGTACCTTGGTAATAATATAATAATAATGCACTGGGACATAGTCATCTTATAGTCTATCTCCAGAAGATATCAAAAAGCACAATCTTACCCTTCTACCAGGCATACAACATTACTTATCTTAGTGATTTCAGTTTTCTAAATTTTTCCCTTCCCTTTGTGAATGCACTGTCTTCTACACTGCTCTCTTTTCCAGGACCATTTTCATACAAGTTTGCAGTTGTACATGTGGGTGTACATGTGGGTATTTAATCATTGCATGTTATTTCTGGGATCTCTCATTCATTCCTGAAACAGACTCCTTAGCAAATAAAGTATCTACTATGCCCCACAGCCTTTTGGCAATTATCTACTTTTGTCTTCTATTAACACTCACATTTCCAAAAATTTCAGACACCCTTTTATCAAATGAGTGTTACTCTAACCTGGAAACAATATTTGAAACTTCAAAAGACATTTCTTTATTAGACTGATAACAAGACTGACCTGGAGAAACAATTTTTCCAAGTTTTTATTTAACTGGTCAAATGAGAATGTTTCAGAAGCAAAATTTATTCAGCCCATTCAGTGTAGGAGTAACCAGATTTGTAAACCAACAATATTTTTAGAATAATAAAAACTGGAGAGGAAAAAGAGACAGAAGGATGGTATTCAAAATAAGGTGTAACATGTTGTTTAAAGAGTTTGTTTTAAGGCATGGAATATTACTACAGAAAACTTGAAAAATTTAGAAAAGAGAAAATAATTTCTTTCTGAATGATGAAAGCTTATTACTTAAAAAGATACCCCCACATATGGTGAATACTCTAAATGTTTCTTACTTTCCAGAGAGTTAAGATTCTGAATTCCCTGACAAAAACATTAATTGGAACTAATTCAGATAGTTAGGTACATCCCATATTCAGAAAGAAATAGTCACACAGGGACACTGCTTGGAAAGGAATGCACTGGCACTGGTTTATGCAATATGAAATTTTGGCCCACAAAAATCATAATACTACAAAACTTTAGCATTGGTGAAAAGGCATTGAACTTAATGTCAATAGAATATATTCAGGTTGAAGAACCCTTGTTTTTCCCCCAAATTTTGTCGGTCTTCCCAGTAAAATCATATATAGTTTTCAGATATGACATATATAGCTTCTTTTGTGCTTCTGACACTGCTTCAATGGTGTGCATAGTTCTTAAATATCTTCTACACATCTAGATAACTACTTTACTTGACATCAAGATTTCTTCAGGATTTCCACCCACATAGAAAACCCATTCAGAAACTGTTCTGAGCATTATATCTGTATCTACATGAGTAAATGCATTTCATCTACATGCATTTCTGAAGCAGTAGGAAAAGAAACAAGTTTCCGCATAACTAAGAAGGAAAACATAGGCGCTGTTTTAATGATTTGTTATTAGTATTGCTCTTCCTACCAACACAATCAGATCAAGATGGCATATCTT
The DNA here is from genome assembly GCF_028769735.1 of Zonotrichia leucophrys gambelii. Classification (NCBI taxonomy): domain Eukaryota; kingdom Metazoa; phylum Chordata; class Aves; order Passeriformes; family Passerellidae; genus Zonotrichia; species Zonotrichia leucophrys. The sequence continues at coordinate 41,068,771 of NC_088200.1, read as the reverse complement.
TCAAACTCAAGTTACAAAATGTAACCATCCAGATTTAATACCTTTATTTTAGATGGATTTAATAAGTTACAGAGAATATTATGACAATATCTTCTTTAGCAGAAAGCAACCTTTCCCTGAAATTACTTTAACAATCATGAGAAAAAAACTGTTCCACTGTGATTTTTCCAAGTCACTGTACCAGAACAAATTCAACCCATTCTAATTGGGTGACATCAGGCAGCAGTGAAAATGCAATTTGTTGTGAAATTTGTTTTTGCATTTTGCTGTTAGAAGCCCAGCCTTCAACTCATTCACAGCTCTCCATTGGACCTTATCAAAGAACATGCTGGCTGGAGGGCATCAGCAGAACTGATCACTCAAAGGGAAACAGAACAGCTGTGTTCCTGACAGCTGGAGCAAGCATGACGTCCATCAGCAACTAACAGGAATATCTTAAACTGTTCTCCTTAGCAGGGTGCCTGCAAATGCAGTTATATTGCAAATTAGAGTTCTCAGACACCATCAATTTCAACCATTATTTTTTTTAGTTGATGATAAACATTTCTTTATACATCTGTGGGTTTGGGGTTTTTTGGGGGTTTTTTTGGTGGTTTTTTGGTGGGGTTTTTTTTGTGGGTTTTTTTTGGTTTTGTTTTGGTTTTTTTTTTTTTTGTTTGTTTGTTTGTTTTTGTTTTTTGTGGGGGGTTTTTTTGTGTTTTTTTGGGGGGTTTTTTTGGGGTTTTTTTGTTTGTTTGGTTGGGGTTTTTTTGTTATTCTGTTATTCATCATCCACAAAGTAGCTTTAGGTAAGAATTGTAAGAGGATTAGCTATTTCAGAGCTCAAGTTCTAAGAACTGTCCTATGCAGATGCACTTCAGAAGTTCACATTGCAAACATACACAGAAATCTCACATAAGAAATACATTTTCAGATCATATTTTTAAGCCCAAAAAGAGCTGCTATTAAGGTGCATGACCTGCTCCTGAATTATCTCTGGATTTTTGGCATTTTTTTCCTAATCCTGATACTGATGCCTGAGCTTGAAAACTGTGTATTTATTGTTATTGATTTATAAGATCGAAAGTATATCTGATTTTTATGCTTAGGAGTCAAGAATATATCAACTCAGCGCTGCTTATCTGAAAAAGCAACCCTTACCATAGAATCTTATTTTGGACTCTTCACTAGATAGAGAGATGACATGAAGTTAAAAAAAAGAGTAGCGTATGTTTGATGTTCTCAGTTCTGATCACTTTCACACTTCCTGTTTTTCCCTTTGAACTGTAATTAGAATTCACTTTAAAGGCCTTTCATAGGCTTTCATAGCTCTCACATTGTTCCTTATGTGAGAGCAGCTTGTTGGCTAGTTAACGTGTCCTATTAAAGCACATGATTGCTTAAATAAAAGAACCTGATAGCTCATTTAGCTTTACTTCTGTTTCTCGCTTTTACATATTTCAGTTTTAAAACGTCTGTAATTCATTATTTAAGTCATTATTATTACTCAAGGTGTATTATACCATTACAGATGTAGCTTCAACAAAATTAATAGAAATTGTGAAGTTCAGCAGCTTTTAATCATTGCCTCAGAAGCTATAAGCATGCTGGGCAGTGCCTTATTCCTTCAGGACAGATGTTGCTTTTGAATAAGCAGATATTATATTTGGTACAATAGGTTTTAAGCTGGACTGTGTGTCTCTATATGAATATGAATAAAAAATATGTATCTCACAAGTTGTGCTCAGACTCCCAACCTTTATCCAGTGTGCCCTTCACAGGTTCTTTCTTTCCATGATGCAGACTCCCTGTTGTCAGTCTCCCAAAGCAGAGATATACGTAGCTGTTCAAACATATCCAACTCAAAAGCAAAAAGTCTTAAGGTATGTTTATGTCCAATTTCTCAGTAACAACATGCTCCTATGCACACTTCTACTCAGCAAAATGCCTAAATGCTGTGACTAAATTTTTGCCCAGAGAAAATAAAATAATAATGCATTAATGAATTCCTTCAGTTACTAAATTTGAATTTGCAATCAAGGTATTAAAAAAAATGACAATTAAACAATCAGTATTGAAAAATCAAGAGTGCAAAAAACAAGAAAAAGAACTAAGCAAATGCTGTGATTCTGCAAAGACGTTTCTGTATCGGCATGATACTGAGAAAGCTCATGGGAAAATCATTGAGACTGATGACTTGCTGCACAAAGTAGTGAATTAACATACGGGTTACTATACTAACCTGCCCGAACTTCTCTTTTTTTTATAGCTATGTACTTGTCATGCAAAATAAAAATTACGATGCCTGAAGGTGAAATATAAACATCAATTCTTTACCATACAGACAACTCTCATTTATGGAAGTGTTGTGTATAGTTCCATGCATGTCAAGAATAATGTCTTTTGCCTACATAAGATCAGACTGTGGCTTTATCTTAACAAGGTAGGCGCAAGAAGTTCCCCATGTCTATCAGTGGACCACCACCTACTGACAGCAGTCTGATTAGAGACTCATACACTGGGGCTTTAAACCTGCAAAACACAGGGGGGATACAGGAATCAAAAATTGTAGGACTTTACAGTTCCCAGAGGGTTTTTTTTCTCATTTTCAAGAGACAAAACACACTGTCTTGTACAGATGCCTCCCAAAAATTGTCTAAATTGCCTCTTGATGCAGCGCTGCACTGCGCTGGACCTAGCTCAGAGCTATGACTTAATGCAGTAATCTTGCTTTTACAGCTGTGGTATGACAGACAGGGAGGGAGGATGCCTTAATTAACTGTGTTTACTTATGTACAAGACACAAAAACAAAAATTGAAGTAATTTGAGAACTGTTGACTAACTGCTTCTACCTGCTCTTTTTCAGCTAAAACAGGTTTCCCATGGAATTCAATATTTCCTTTTAAATAAGTCATTTATAATCTCAGTAATTCTTGTTTACTGTAAGCAAAACAGCAGATTAGTAATGTGTTAAATATGAGTTATTAAATTCCCATTAGACTAAATTACCATCCTCAGAGATATAGAAAACTACTTCAAATTAATTTGCGTCTTTCAATAACTGTATTTCATGTATTTGTAAAAACACTATCAATTTTAAAGTTTGTTCTACAGCAGCTTGCTTGGTCTTTAAAATAAAACCAAGACTGTTAGGTCAGATTATATGCTCTATCCTTTTCAGCAAATCTTTATTGCAAAAGTAAATAGGAAAATAAAATTCTCTTCTACGAGTCTTTTCCATGCAGAACAAGATGCAGTTAAAATTGATGTTTCTTTGGCTGAAGTCTAGGATGAAATAATCTTTGCAATTCACCTATATCTATTTAGACATTACTGGCCAGGTGATAGCCTAGCACCCTCCAGAAATGTATTTCTAATGATGTTTCCACTATTTTTCAATAGAAAGGAAGCATTGTTTCCAGACATTTTTCAAAGCCTATTTTTCAAATCCTAACACTGTGAGGAAAATACACACTTTTTATTTCTTGCAGCCCATTCTAAATATGAAAAAATGATCTGAAAACCTATTTGTAGTAAATATTGCCATTTTTCTTCAACTTGAAGGGCCTTGACTTCCTTTTAGTTATGAAGTTACTTCCCTTGAAGTTCTTCATAGAAACAAGAACCTCTGGGGTAATGATAGGCTGTTTCCTTCTTTGAAGTGAATGGTCTGAAATCTGGGGTATGATTTCACAGAGCAATAGTTCCATATATTCTCCAAAAGGTAAAAAATACAGGGGCGTAACACACACTGGAGAATAATATTCAGAGGAAACACTATAGGACAGATATATGTATATGTATATGTGTATGTGTATGTATATGTATATGTGTATGTGTATGTATATGTATATGTATATGTATATGTATATGTATAATGTCTATGTCTATGTATGCGTGTGCTGAAAATGTCATGCAGTTTATCAGGAGCACCCTATTTTAACAGATCATTGCCTACTGAACAATTTTTCTTATAGTAAAATGCATTCCTTAAAGAGCTGTTGCTGTAAGTTGTTGGTGGTGTCTATTGAAACCTATTTTTCTATTTAAACTACACACCTTAAAATCCCTACATGCAATATGTAATGTACTTTTTCTGGCACTTTGTATTTTTTAAAGTATTTATGTACCTTTTTAGCATCTAAAGCAAAATATGTAAGCCAAAAATGTGCCTCTATTCATCAAAAGTTAGCAACTTCATGTAAACCATGAAGCCATTACAAATATTAGTAGGGATTTTTTTTTTTTTTACAGAGTAAAGACCATGCATTTGGTCAATTATATTTTATTCCTATTTCTCATTAAGTGCTGAAATGTACTTGTTGATATCTTGGTGGGTGAGAACAAGACTAACAATAAAATATAGCCCTCTAAATTTTGAATAACCCTACAGAATGAAATGCCAAATTATCTAAATGTCTAATTGCATTGTTTTACTTGAGGAACCTAAGTAATACAGCAGTATTAATCTCTAAATGGTTTTAGTTTTCTATAGATTATCACCATCATTTTGTAGAACACTAATTAATTTTGAAGGCCTTCTTAAGAAGAGCTTTTCAGGAGATAAATCATAAGCCAAAACAAGTGAAAAAAAAGGCACTGAAAATCTGCCAGTTGCCTAATGCCCTTAGTCTCTGTGCTCTACTTATAAATGTACTAATCCTCAGCACATAGTTTGCTCCATTTTCATGTAAATGCATGTAAATGCCATAATTAATGTGTTCTTTGGGCTGCATTTGTTGACTTAAGACACACTAACTTGTTTTGCTGAATCAGCATCTTTTTCTAGCTTTGGCAGTAGACTCATACCTCCAACACAATTTTTCTCTTAACTTTCCTTTTGGTTTTATAAGCAAGAGTTCAAACTGCCACCATCCCATCAGGCCTCCACTTCCTACACTCAGAACACATACTTCTGCTTCTTCTTACACAGTTTTTAGTGGAAATAGAATTCTACTTAAACATTCTCTAGTTCCAAGCCCTGTGCCATGGGGCAGGGACATGTTCCACTTGATAGATTGCTTAAAGCTCCATTCAGCCTGATGGACCTTGACTACTTCCAGGGGTTTGGCCTCTACTGATTCTCTGGGAAATCTGTTCTAGCACCTCAACACCCTCACAGTAGAGAATTTCTCCCTAGTGCCTAATCTTGTTGTGCCCTCTTTCAACTTAAAGCCATTCCCCATTACTACATGCCCATGTAAAATGTCCTTCTATGGCCTTTCTGTAGGTCCCTCCATATACTGGAAGCCTGCCATAAGGCCCCTCAGAGTTTTCTCTAGCTGAACAACCCAAACACTTCCAGACTGGCTTCATCAGAGATACTCCTGCTCTTTATGACCCTTCTCTGGACTCATTAGTTAAGAAACAGATTTTACTTCTGGGTCCAGTCTAATGCGTTTAAAAGGACAAACATTTTTGGACATAACTACCATGGTCTCTATAAAATCATTCCTATTTTTTATCTCTCCTGGCCACATTTGGTCCTTGCTATTTGCCAGTTTTCTGCAATAGACAAGACTCCATCTTTCATTTTATTGCTATATGCATGACAGCTGATGGGAAGGCAGTTTTCCTCACAGCAATAAGTCTTCAATGCTATCAGTGGTCCTTCCAGGATAAAATATTTCAATTTTATCCTGGAAAGGATTTATCCTTATAGGGTAAGATCACCCTATATTTTCCATTCTTTTCTCTAAAAAACTACTACTATTTCTACAACTTTTAACTTTCCAAATATCTTAGATCATTTTGCATATGGTATAAGAGCTAGGATACATGGCACTCCATATTGAAAAATAGGGTGCTATTGAACTATAGCACTTTTTAATCGCTGTATAATCTGCTTAGCTACCATGTATGAATGAGATAAATTGAGGGTTGAACTTCTTTCCAGCTTGCAAAACCATAACAATTTGTCTTTTGCAGACATACAAGCACTAAAAATGAAAAATGAGCAGATACACGAATCTTGATTCTCCACTTGTATAGTACATGCCTGTTGCTGCCTGGAGGAATTTGCATCCCAGTGGAGAACAGAGTAGGAAAGTTTGTATGAAGAGACCCCTCTTTTATTCACAGTGTCACTCTTCCACTTTTCACACAGTACTTTACGAAACAACAACAAGAAGCAGTCCATGAATTAAAGGATGTATTAAAGTTTAGTTTCTGGAAATGCTGCTTTCAGTATCTTTTTTCTGACACAACAATAATAAACAAAAGTCATCTGTATGTATTCTGTAGACCCAAATTTGAAGGGCAAATTAATGAGTTTTTGATTGTTTTTTAGCACTGCCAGTCACAATCAAAACTTAACAAACATTATTTTATATATGAATATAATAATTTAGATTTAAATTTGTATAAAATGTGAAATAAATAGGATTTTAACACTCAGGTCTACATTTTTTCCCTAAAAATCCATGTTTGATTTTGCCTTGAGTGTGTATCTTTCACATTGCAGCAGCCTTTGTGAAACTGTTGATGAGCATGATTTTCTCTTTAGCCACTCTGTATGCAACAAATTATTAGCAGGCTACCAAAAAGTTCTGCACCAGACAATAATAATTAGGTTGTGATGAGCAAAGACATTAGAAACAAAGATTCACAGATATTTTAGAGAAGGTGTTGGAGTTAAGAATTAAATCAGCAGGAGCACTGGCTTTCTGGAAAGTCACTGACACCAAAGCCTTGTGGGAGAGTTCTCGTCCTGGCTTCAGCCAAGAACAGCTTCATTTCCTGCAGTAGCCATGATGGGGAAGAGCTTGGGGAAGTGTGGGCATAGCCAGGACCCTGATGATATTCGAGGCCATCTTATACCATTGTCAAGGGCGAGAGAAGGGGCTTTTATCACTCACTTTTGGAGTAGGAGGCATGTCATCTCCAGCTGGGAAAACGTGGCAGCAGTCAGGTTGGGTTAGGCTCTGCAGTGAGCATTTTTGCATGTGGATCATTGTCTCTTTTTGTACACTTTAATTATTAATATTGTTGGTGCTACTGTTAATTTTCTTACCCCATCACTGTTTCCAGTAAATTGTTCTTAACATGTGATTTTTATGTTTTGTGCCTCAGATTCCCAAATCCATCCACAGAGCACGAAGTGAGAGGAAGGCAGGGGGAGCAAGCGAGCAGTGTCTGCTCTGGGAGAATCTGGTGGGAAGGGGACACTAAATCGGGTAGTGCCACTCCTGAACCATCACAGAACTACACCTACATACAAATACAGGATTTCATTCTTGTGTTTGGGTATCTGCAATTTACTTACAGAAAGGACAGTGTTAGAGTATTTAAGTTCCCTCCATGACCCTAAGATATTTGAAGTTATTTTATCTGCTAAGGCGCTTGACTTCTGTGCTTTGACTCTGCCTAACATATCAAAATGCTGAAAATTTTGTTAGATATTTATTTATCTGCTTGTTTAGGTACCTAAATACCTTTTGAAAATACAACCTCATGAACTGCACAACTATTAGGCTTGGACTGTCTGCTACTACTACTCCCAAATCATGTGAAAGAGAGGATAGCTTACTACAAATCCTAGGAAATCCTATGGGAATAATAAATGCCTTGAGTCAGGTTATTAAATGCATGTACAGTAACTGCTCACTGCTCCTGGCTTTCATTTGGGAAAAGCTTTTGTCATTATCTTTGTCACTCAGCAGCTGGAACCTCACAGCCTTAAAAATATTCTCACATTTTGAAAAAACAGTCAGCCATGTTTTACCTTAAAAGACTGAATACTGACATTGTACAAATTTAATCAGGTTTTACACACATCTGGCCTCTGCAATATAGCCTATTTGAGAAAAGTATGCATTCTGTCACTTCCTATTGATAAGGAGATAAATACAAACAGGACAAATCCACTGGATATCCGTGCTCAAGCATTAGGCTAAAGAAAAAATAAATCCCTGCAGCATTTAATTTCCAGATTTTTTTCTCTATTGATAATAAAATCTCAACTAGAAATCTCATAAGCAAATATTTCTGTTTTCAGTTAGATTATTATTGGACATGTTCCCTGGAAAAAAAAAATCACATCTTTTAGGGTGTAAAAGTATTCTCCAATTTTAAGAATTGAAGTTTCAACTTCAGTTAAATAAATGTGACTTATTTTTGAGACTTGATAGCTTAAATCCTAGCATAAATCAGGCTAGAAGAGATCTAGGTCCCTAGTCCAACCTCTTGTCCAGAGAAGAGCCAGCTCTGGGCTCAGATCAAGATGCTCAACACTTCACCCAGTTGAGGCATGAAACTCCCCAAAGTCAGAGACAGCCCAGCCTCGTGGAGCTTCTGGCAAAAATCTGCTCCTTACCTCCAGCCTGAGCTGGACTCCAGCTTGTGTCACTGCCTTCCACCCTCTTTGCATGAGCCACTGTGGAGAGACCATCTGCATCTCCTCCACCCCCTTCCAATGATACTCAAGATGCCACTGGGCACCCCAAAAACTGTCCCTTTTCCCAATAAGAAGGCCCAGCACGGCAGTGTCTCCTTGCATGGCTAGGGCTTCTGTCCGACCTTGGTGGCTTCTGCTGGTTTAACTCTGGTTTATCTACATTTATCTTGCATCAGAAGCACAAAAATGAGAACTGTATCTACATGTGATACAACAAGCACTGAATAAAGGGTGATTCCTCTGTGCTGTACCCCAGCTCACACGACCTCAAGTGCCAATATCCCTGCTGGTTGTGGAACAGCTGGCTCCTGCTCAGCTTGCTGTCCAGACAGGTTCTGGGACATCTCCACAAAACTGTTTCTCTTCCCAATCGGACTGTTGTAGTTTTACACCCGTCCTCGGAGCTGAATTTCACTTGCAGCAACTTCTTTTCATCTACCCAGGTCAACAGAAAGCCTGGCTCTCAAGTGTGTCAAATGTTTCCCTCTTACTGTCATGAGCAAACCTAATGTGTGCTCTCCATTCTCTCCTCCAGGTCACTGAGAGAGATGTTTAACAGAACAGCCCCAGGGTAGACCTGGGAATGCACCAGTTACCAACCAGGCAGAGCATAGCCCAGTTAACCATGTCCCTGTGAGCTCTACCACCCAGCTGGTTATTTACTGCTTGTCATCACCTCCAGATTCTGATCTCCTAACTTGTATCTAACTTGATGAAGTCAAGGCAAATGGCATGTATGTCCAGAGATCCAGTCATTGCATCACCAGAGGCAGTGTAAAAATCCATATTAAATCTATCTTGTCCTTTTCAAGTCCTAAAATGTGGCTCCAAAAGTGAAGTCAACTGCTGTCTACAGTTTTTCCATTTTTTCTCTCTGAACTTTGTACAAAATGCATATAATATTTGAGTTTGTGAAGTCACTGGAGATCCTACACCAGTCAAGAGGTGACAGAGAATGGCCTTGCCAAAGATACCACCTCAATTGTGTCTTAACATATTGTTTCAGTGTGAAACAATTTTAAGGGGTGAACACTCTAAAATTAATTATCTACCCTTTTAATCAGTTTAACTGGTTAAACCCCCAGTTTAACCAAATCCTTTCCAGCAATAAGAATAAAGTAATACAACTAGATTATAATTTTTAAAAAATAACAGTTAGATGAAAAAACAAAATAGCAATAGGCAAAAAATAGCAGTAATAGCCACTACTTTCAAAGTTGCTGAAATTTCAGTGACTCCCCAGGAACACAGAGAAATTCAGAATGGCAGAGTAACATCTCCCAAAGATGGTGCCTTCCACAGACAGCTGCGTGTAGAGAGACAAAAGGGAAATGGTGGGCACACCCCTCTCAGCTCAACATTCCCCCTAGAACATATAAAAACAGGAAGGTGGGATCTTACAAAGCTTTTCTAGTGGCATATGTGAATGGCCAGCCTGTGTGGGGTTACAGATGCCACTTGCTACTGCCTCCTGCCACCAGTTGGACTCCTCAGCAGCACTCCTTGGTGCTGCTGCCTTGGGTCTTACTCTAATGTGGGAGGAAAAAATGGGTTCTTAAGCACTGATATATGGTGGCCTGATCCCAGACTTCCTCTGACTCTGCAAAGTCATTAGGTGTTGCAAAATTCATCCTACTACAATTTTTGATTGTGAAATGCAGCTTCTCAGTTCATAAAGTTGCCAGTAAAGCCAGAGGGAAGAGAGAGGTCTGCATGTGCAGCCTGACTTTGATCAGCACCTGCTTGCCCCTGTGATTCATTTCTAGCTACAGGGTCTAAAAGAGGCAGACAATTTTTTGATACAAATGGGTATGGAATACAATAACATTTTGGGTTACAGGTTATAAGACCCAGATCAAACAGGTCTGTGAAATTCTTGCAAGCAGTCCCCAAATCAGCCTCGTCCACTGTTAGCCATTTCCCACTTTGAACACTTCTACTTAAGCATGGAGGTTTGGGAGACTCTGCTGGTGAAGTCTGGCCAAAGGAAGGAAAGAAGGCACAGAACACCTCAACCTCAGCTCTGTCTATTGTCAGTAAATCACCTCTCCCATTCAGCACATCCTTGTTCTTTTCTGCAGTCCCTTTCCGCAACTGTGGAATTTCTTATTTGCCTTGATGTTAACGTGACATTTCTCAACCTAGTTGAACTTTAGTCTTCCTAGCATCAAACCTTCATATTTGCATTGTTTCTAAATTCCTCCTTTCTAGATTTTCCCTTCTTCCAGCTCCTCTATGCTGTCTTTTTTGCCTTGGAGCTTTGTCATAAATTCCTTGTTTAGTCAACCTAATTTCCAGTATGCCTGCTTGTCTCTCTCTAGATACCGTGGTGGACTGTTCTGACACTTGGTGGTGCTCTCCTTAAAGGCCTGCCTGCTTTCCTTAGTGACTGCTTTTCAGCGCTATCTACCCTGGATGCCCATTTATCAAATCTGCCAAAATCTACTTTGGTAATGAGCCAAAAGAGACAAATCTGTTTATTTGATGCCTTGTACTTTGTTACTCTTTCTCATTTTGGTTCCAGATCTTGCACTTGCTGGTAATACAACCGGAGGAGCTCGCATCTACCCATTGCTCACTCTGGCTGTAGAAGCTAAGCCATCACATCTACCATTGATTGTCATATGTTCAGCCTTTTCCTCCCTGTGAGAGGATAGCAGATCCAACTGTTCATTTTCCCTGGTGGATTCATTCAGAGTTTTTCACAAGGTTATGCTCAGGACCCTTCAGAAATCTTGACTGCTGTGTCCTGTTATTTGCCCTTTGACCAGGGGCCATAAGGCCTATGTGAGAACACGTGTTTGTTATTTCAGGAAGGTGTTGTCCACATTGCTAACTAATGAATGGTCGGTAGCACACTCCTGCCACAGTGGAGAGTGGCATATCTATTATCAAGCCTTGAATCCTGAACTCCCAGTGAGCCTGCTGCCTGTCCCATAGATGGGCTGCACACATCTCAATTGTCATTTTACATCAAAGGCATCTCCCATCCTTGTCTTCACTTCCTGTCTTTCCTGAGGAGCTCACATCTACCCATTGCTCACTCTGGCTGTGGAAGCTAAGCCATCACATCTACCATTGCAACTTTGCCAGTGTTTTCTGGTTGCACATACATTTCTAGAACCTCCCACTTTGTTTCTCAGGCTGAGAGCATTGATGTAAATGCACTTAAGTGTCCCTTTGCCCTGTTTCATTAGTCCTGAGGCCTCCTTTGCTCCCACCATCCTGTGCTCTTCCCCATCCAACCTCTCTGCTCTTGTTTGCATTTGATTTTGAGTCATAATCTCCCTCCCTTGTCTCACCAGTCTAAACTTTTCCTCACGACATGGTCCAGTCTTTAAGTAAGAGTGCTCTTTTCCATTTTAGCAGGTGGATTCTGTCTTGCCTTAAGTCACTGACCCTCAGAAAGAGTCCCAAAGTCATGCCCTGGGGCACATCCGCATTGTTGCTTAGTGTGGACTTGATGCATCCTGAGGTCAACAGACCCTTCTTCACACAATCCAGTGGGATGTCAATTTCATGGTAAAGGTACTAAGGCAGCTGACTAGGAAAGATGTCCTTGATTTGTTACTTATTAACAAAGAAGGTTTAATGAGTGGTATAGTGATTGGTAGCTCTCTTAGCCATGGTGATCATGAGGCAATCAAGTATAAAATCTCTGCTAACAGGAGCAAAAGTGACAGAAAACCCTCAGTTTTGGACATGAGGGGAGGAGAATTCAGGCTGCTCAGGGAACCAGTGGGTGAGATCCCCTGGGAAAATGCTTTTGGATATGCTAGTGCCCATCAGTGCTGATGGGCACTAGCACTATTTAAACTCCACCTCCAAAAGTCACAGCATTTCCAAAACAGGCAATTCTAAAACATTGGAAGTTAAGCAGACAAGGCAGAAGGCTGGCTTAGTTGAGCAGGGATCTCTTTCTGAAGACAAAAAGGAAGGTGCATGTCCCCAGTAGAAGTCAGATGAATGGGAAAAGAATAAGGAGACACTGCTAACCACTGTAGGAAGAAAATTAGTGTGAAGAAACCTCCACTGGGGTTGAAGATGGCCAAAACTGTAGGAAACAATAGGAAGAGGGGGTTTAAACCCATTAATGGCAAAATGCATTGGAGAAGTTAGATTAGGATGAGGATTATCACCTCACAAACGGGGAAGAGGACACAGCACCAGCTTGGAAGTGTTCAATGAGTTTTTGTACACTGCACTCAGGTACATGGTGTTGTTGTTCTTGGAATTGTCTTCTGCAGAGCCAGGCGTTGAACTTTGATGATCCTTATGGGTGTCTTCCGGTTCAGGATATTCTATGATTCTGTGGCAGCGACTATGCCAATGCACTAGGTAAAAGACATCTAGTTCCTTCCTTGGCAAGAGCTGGCTGCACACTAAATCTGAAATTCACTTTTATTGGGAGGAGCACTTGGGAGGAGCACTTGAGAGATTAAGTGCTAGGATTTACCCAGAGCAAAACTGTCCCAGTTACCCTTTCCAGGCTACCTAATGTTCCTAGAGAAATTTCTAGACTATCCCAGAAGCAGAGCCCAAACCAGACTGGTGCACAAACTCTCCCCTCTGCTTGCTGAGCTCTTTGGATGTTACTTTTAAGTAAGGTTGAACCACAATTAATGAAACCATATTTTTCCTAGGTTCTGAGGCTTAAAATACATGGCAGATGAGAAGAAAAACAGAACATTCAGAGTATCTGTTACTACTATATGAAAATGAAAAATTAGATGCAATTCCATTGTGCATCACTTATTTGAGTCAGCTGCACATTGCTGTACAGTCATGCAGAACAGAAACATTTGATTTTCTTCCTTTTTGAGTAGCAGAAGCAAAAATAGGCAGAAATGTGAGATGTCATCTCTTCCTGTTCAAGCACGGCAACTTTTGAAGCAGAACACACAGAATGAAGGAGCTGTGATATTTTTTTTTCCACTCTGTTCCTGAGAGTAGATATGCAGGTATAAGAAAGAGAAATGTTTTGTCTTGGGTCACACATGAATCTATAGAGAGATTTAGATGAATGAGCTTTTATTTGAGACAAGTGCTATAGAATATGAATACAGAAAACTTGCAGAGAGAACTGCAAAACTCTGAGAGCAACAATAGGACTAGTCAGAGAACTAAGAGAACCAAGTTGGAAAGAATTTTTTTTGTTCTCTTTGCATTTAGATAGAACAAGGCCAGAACTGATCACTGTAATGTGATTTTGACTAAGGTTAGAAAAGCTTTCCATCCACAGAGAGTATCTTCCCTGATTTTGCTTCTCCTTCCTCGGTGGAAAATTGATGCAATTGAATACAGCACAAGACATAGAGTGTGAGTCCATTATTTTTTACATCCTGAAATTTAACTTGATCCACTGTGCAGAGCGGCTGTTTTCCAGTGAGAATGAACAGCTGATTATTATACTATATTGTATCTGGTTGTATTCTATATGTATGTTTGAGAAATGTGCCCTAAGACAGACTTAAAGCACTTCTGGCCATAGGGTAGGAAACCTTCATATTTTATGAATGGAGTGATAAAACAGTGTCTTTATATTTCTGAAATTAAATTCACTTGAAAAGCCCTGTAGTGCTGGTATCATCTGGAATAATTACAATGATGACTTCCCTATTCAATTAACCTCTTTTAAAGCACTGTATTAGTGATTGTGGGTCATCTCAATGGGGACAAAATCATCACACACAGAGCAGAATGAAAACATGGAGTCACAGTGGCACAAGTTGCAGATTCAATCAGAAAATCACTGCTAAAAGTACTTCAAATTCCCTGTGCCAGGAAAGAAAGTCTCCATTAGCATAATTATGAATTTTGTTTCAAAAGCTGAAACTTGCTGGAGAATAAAGATGGATATAAGATGAGGAAAGGAGATGCTTCAGAGTTTTGCTGAATTTAAAAAGAAGCATCAAGTAGCTGATTCTACAGTTGCTCTGCTGACTTATTCACAGAAATCTGCACAATTATTTGTGATCACAATGAGATGCCGGCTACAAACATTTGAAATTCAGCATCTTCTCTTGCCTAATACTTTAATTTTCACATGGTCCTGCCTGGAACATTTAAACATTAACTTTGAAAAATATTTAACATTAGTGATACCTAGATTTTCTTAAAATAATGACACATGGTAAAGTACTTTAAAATTCACTGATATGTTAATTAGTTATTATACTTGTCAATATCTGAAAAGCATTTTTAGGTTTAGTAAAGGACATAATTTTCTGAGGACTGTCCTTATATCACTCTAGAGTCAGTGTCCATGAATAAAAAATGTCATCAGTAAAACATGACACAAATCTGACTAGAAAAAGGTTTCTATTTTGTATTTTAGGTAACTTTCTTTCTAAGGCTCTACAAATGAAGTAGATATTGCATAATTACTTAATAAATATGTTATTTATTTGCTAGGGACTTGTTATTACTGAGCACTCTAAATTACTGTTTATATCAGGACTATTTTGGTGTTATCCAGAAAATCACTTTGCAAGTCTTGTCAGTCCAGGTGCCTAGCTTCAGTAAGTAAAATCATTTAGGCTCTGTGTTTCATTATTTTTTGTTATATGAATTAATCACATTTGGAAAAAGGAACAAGTTTCTTCAGACTCACGTTCATGAGTTACTATCTTATTCTCATTTTTGTTGTCCACTGTGGTTTTCTACATATGTTGTGATCTTGTCTTAACTTTAACAGAAGGAAACCAGAGGGTAATTTGCTCCACTCAAATTCTGTCGGGTGTAAATTATATGTTCTCTTGACAGATCTTTAAGTGTGTCTGTGCTCACTAGGAAAATCCCATATGCAGGTAGAATTTGGGTGATATGAGTCTGCAGAGGAGCCCTCCAGCTGCCTGGGGCAGCAGTGGTGGAAGAATAAGGAAGGTGAAAGAGTGTGAATGTCTGGCAGATAGGGCGAAGAGCAAGTCATCCATTAAGGAAGTGCTCTATCAAGACCTCCTTGCAGAAGGACAGCACTGCTGATACACGACCCTTACTGGAACCCCACTGATAAGGCAGAGGAATTCTTCTTTTAAAAACTCTTATGTAAAATCTACACCTAATCACTGGAATCAGTTTTGTCCTTCCTAAGTCTTTTTTTTAGGGATATTCGGCCTGCTACAGAAACTGTGTTGGCTTTGACCCATGTGATAGGAGAAAGTGAATCCCCTTTTCTTTCAGTGACTGACTTACAGGCACTTTGAGAACAAAAAAATTCAACCCCTCATTTGCATTTGTTATCTCTGTCTGTTCTTAGTAGACTTAAAATATGACAAGAAGCAGTAGCATCAGGACATCATGAGAAGGATTATTGAAATATTGTCAAGATATTAACATTTCACAAACCTTTCAACTCCTTATCAGACTCCACTTTCCAGCTTTCCTGCTTAATAAAAGAGAGGTTTGAACACTAATCCATTGATAATGAAAACCGGATGCCCATTTAATCCTTTACTGTCTCTACTTGTTCTCCCTGCCTCCTGTCAGACTCTATGCAAGCGCTACTGCACCAGCTTGTTTAGAGAACTGCAAAACATATCTGGGACATAAACTTTCCTTTTAAATCTAGACTTCAAATGACATCCCAGTCATTTTCATATGGTGCCTTCCATAGTGTACTATTTTGGGGGGGGTACCTTCTCTAACCTTGCTGTGAACGCTGCAAATATGTGTTATCTGTTACCAGGAAAAAAAGAAAAAAGCACATTTAATAGACTCTTGGGACTTTAGTTTTCAGTAATTTGAACAGGATGAAGGTAAAGCAATATTTGTGGCTGTGAATTATTATTTATTTACATCTCACTGAAGTTCCCCCCTAGAATGCTATGGTTGGGTCATATGCCTTTAAATATGCAGGCGAAACAGATGAATTGAAAATTCTGTTGACAGGTAAATGTGAATCATCTCTTTTCATTCAAAGGAAAATAATCAGGCTCTTTTCAAATAATATAAAATGTAAAATGATTGCCTTTCGGGGAGGAGGCAGGCTTATCAGCATCTCTTCTATAGAAAATGATTTCCATTTTGTAGCTGAAGGAACATATGCTGCAGCTTATCTTGTCACTTGACTGCAGTTTTTGATATTTATTAACAGTTGATTTCCTCTAGATGTTGTTTTTTCCTGTTTCTCTTCTCTCATCTCACCAATCAATTATTTTCCTGAAAATGACATCTGCCCTTCTTTTTTATTCTCATTTCCGTAAAGAAGATTATTTTATTACTAGTTTCAAGAAGCATTTGTAATGAGTAGTACATCCCTTTTTATTCATGATTTATAACAGTCTGTATCTGAAACTCCACTTTCTCCTTTACCTAACTTTCCCCTGGTCACTTTTATCAAAGTCCATGACTGTGTAATCCTTGCAGTAAAGTATAGAAATGATTAATTATGTTTTCAAGGAAAAACATAGTATTCATTAAAGATTTACATGGAGTGGAAGCAAAGCGGACTAAAAGATACACAATTGTATAGAGCATCTTCAAGAAAACTAGAGGCCTGCTAAACATTAGCTTGATGCCCTAGGAGCACTAATCTTCTGCATCTCTGACTGGGAAAATCAAGAGTCTTATAAGCTCTTGTGCCACAGTTAGGCTTTCAAAGATTATTAAAAAAAATCTTTTCTCCCTTCTTGCTTCAGATGTATCAGCTTGCAATTTTCATAGTCTCGTATGTTTCAGTTCTCTGCTTTACCCTTTGATGTATGTTGGGCTTGCACTGTTCTTTTCTAATGTGACTCATCTTGGAGGAATAGGAAAGAGTGGCTTATAATTTGCCACCCTTTTTAGGATAATAAGACATGTTAGAAAAGGTATCTTCTTTGATCGCAAATTGATAAAGCATAGTAAAGCTTTGGCCTGCTATTCAAAATGCCATTCTCCACACAAAAAGCACAAGACACTGCATCATAAAAAATCTTGTTCCTGAAGGCAGTACTAGATCTCAGATAATTTGCTTTCATGAGAACTGATTACATGAAATATTCCTGCTTTGTTGTGTTACTTTATTGCTTACCTCTTCAAGCTGATACTTTAAAAGTTGCTAATGCATAGTTGCCCAAGATTGTTCTTGTCAAAACGCTGTTTGTACTATTTTATCTGTGAAACAAGTCATTGAGAAAAGTGAGTGACCTACAGAAGAAAAATATTTTTTCTTGAAAGTTTATAAAAAGTAATTAAAAACATGTAAATTATATATATTGTGGCACAAATACATGTGACAATAGGTAGGGAAAAAAAGGTTGCATGACTGCTACTTACGTAGCAAGAAGTCCAAGAAATCTTCTATTGGTTACAAAAAAGGAAAAAAATCCAAACATGCCTATTTTGAAAACTAAAATCAAAGCTTGGACATTCACGAATTTTGTTGAGTCCTGGAAACAGAAATGTTTTTAGTTGAGCTAAATATTTAGTTCAGCTAAGATGGAAGAGTCCTGTGATGGTAAATGTTCCCAGAATAGCAGAAGTATGAGGGGCCCATTCCTTCACCGGTGTCAGTAACACAGCGTGATGCAGACAGAAGCACAGTCAGGTTTCCAGCCTTTTAACCCTCCACATTGAAAGCATGAGACAAAAGCGACTCACTTAGATGAATGCACATTTAGCCCTGGTACATATAGGAAGCTATTGCCTGTTAAAGAAACACATATCTACCTTTGTGTATCTTTCAAATGGTTAAGTAATAATCTGCACTAGTCAGGTGCAGAACTATAGGGAAGGAAGCAGATAATTGGTGGAGCAGGCTGAATGGCTGTAGTAGAGATATTTTAATCTTATCAACATTTTTAGTACAAAACTAAGAGACAGATGAAGTCTCTTGTTTGTTAATAATCGTTTCAAATGCTTAAGTTTAATAGAGGAAACAAAAAAAAACAACCCAAAACCTAGCAATATTTGGAGTGCACAGTGCTAACTGCTCACTAGTCAGAATATTAACCAGGCTGAAATGAACAGTGCAAGAAATCATATAAATTAAGCAAGCATTAATTCAGTTCTCTGGTCTTATGAACTGCAAAAATTCACAGTTCTTTAATTATTATTTTGGTCTTAAATTATGCATATAAATATTTAGTAGTTTATAAATGTTTTCTGAATTATTTGTTAATCTATTATTGCAACAGATTGTATATTGACTTATTATAATCTGAATTTCCAAAATAGCTATTGCAAGGGCTTTCAAAAACAAATTAGTAGTTGTGAATATCCTTTTGCCCGAAGGTATTTTAAAGAGAATCTACATGAAGGTTAAGGTAGTCTGTACAATTCTTACCCAAGCTGTTGCTGAATCTTTATAAAAACACAAAATTTTCTAAAATTATTACTATTCAGTACTATCAGCTCTCTCATATTTTTTGTTTGTACTGGAACATATTTTCTGTTTTCACTGTGTTTATTATAAATTACAAAATACAGGCATGCTTAGAAAACCAATGAACCTGATATCACTCCATCATGTATTTAAACTAGAGTGCTAGGTAAACAAAAACTGACTAAAGTCATCACAAAAAAAAATTAAAAATAGAATGCAAACTTTGATGTTGTAACCCAGATGTTGTTGGTTTGAAACCCAGCTGGAAAACTAAACCCTGCCTTAGCTCCTTTTCCCCCACCCATCTGATAATGGAGAAACACTAGGAAAGGTTATAAGTTGAAACAACAAAGTACTGCAAATCACAATACCCACAGAAGTATTATTACAAAAACAAAAGGGTGCACAAAGGAGAGAGGGTGTTTTACTCATAAACGGGTACTCATCACCAAATCTTGCTCCCACCCAACAGAATACAAAAAAAAAAAAGTCCCCAAAACAATGAAGAACTGGGACAGAAACCAAACCCCTCAGAGCTTAGATCATCTGTGCGGTGCTGCCCGCTCTTTTCTCTGGACCGCTGTTCTGGCTGCATTCAGCAGTGTTGGTGCAGCTGCTTCTGCTCTGGCTGTGGTTTTTGGGCTCCACTGCCGCTCTCCTGGTGCAGCGTCTCTCTCCCAAAGCCAAGCAGAAGCTTTGCAGTGGGGCTGCCCAGTGTGGCACAGCAGTGCTTGGGGCTCTCCAGTGCCAGCACAGGACACTCTCCTGCTGCAGCTCTCCCAGTGCGGTGCTGAGCGGCAGCCCAGTCCTCACCCCGGCACCTCACACTTCACAGGGCAAGACAGGCAAAGTTTCATTTCTAGCTCAGGTTTTTCCTCAGCCAAAACCCTACCCTGAGCTGTGATGTGGATGGTATGGAATTAAACACCACCAGAAACTCCACCCCACTTTTTCTCTGTACGCAGGGCAGATGCAAAAGAACTAAAATCCCCACCTATTTTAGATGAGTTCTTATTGCAAACTCTCAAATGCCTAATTTTTCTTACAATCAGTTCACATATTTTAATTTTAATATTTTCTGGACTTTTTGTTAGTTTGGGGATTAAAAGAATAGTACCACTTTTTTTCCATGAAAATATTAGAGATGTAGTAATAAAGCAAAGGGTCTTCACTTGCACTAGCTGTGAAAGAGAATGAGGAAAAGACAAAATATTTGAAATATATGGGCAAAAAGACTAATATGGCAATATTTTACGTGTAGTAAGAAAAGTAATTTATTTTATGAGCACTTTCCCTGTGAAGCAGAGCAGTTACTTTGCTTAGTTTCAACATACTGTAACCAAAATAGATTCAGTGAGGAATTAGGCATTAAAATATTTTTGTTGGTTGTAAGTGATAGGAACTGTCAAATTAAACTTTCTTAACTTTTTCATTTACTCTTCATCATCTGACTCCCTAGAAAAGTAACACATCTTGTGGTTTATATTTCTAGTATATCAAAACTTCACTGTTTCACAAGCTTCTCACTATCTGTATGTAATTACTTAATTACTGTACAGGGTATGAAGAATAAATGAACTTTTTCTTTTGGTTAGTTATGCACTGGGAAAATCTTTATGCTCTGTAGCATTTCAGTTTTCTGAAACTACAACTGCTGTGCTAACTCTTGGCAGAAAATGGGGAACTTCATTAATCTATCCCAGAAAACTCAGTCACGAAGAATTTTCTGTTTCATGTCAATATCCACATGTGTCCCAAGCCATTTATTGTCACGTGACTATTTGGCAATGAACATTTCTATGAATGTATCTTGCCATCTCCAGTTCTAAGGATTCATGCTTCATTTTGTGAGATCATCAAAAATATTTTTGTGCAAAAAATGTCAACAAAGACCTGTCCAGCTGAATGCACTGGTCTTCTTCAGTATAAGTGGACCATAGGGAGCCAATCAAGGAAAGCCCTATAAGATGTGAATCTAATTTCTCTTAAGGAAATTAGAGGACTGTGTCAAACTCACTTCTTGACAAAGCCCTTGCACCATTTTCTCCTGTGTGATCTGGGCATTATCAGCAGCTTCACAGGAGAAGAACAAGAATAAAGATATGTACAGGAAGACAGTATAGACACAATAGTGTCTTTGAAAGACAATTGTGCCTGCTAAGAAAGGCAGGAGCCTCTCTTGGAACGGAAAATGTAAACCCCTTCACTACAAATTATTATAATTTTGAAATTAAGGGGCTCTCAGGCAAAGATACGAGAACAGGAATAACAGTTTTTTACTAGTATGTACGATGAGCAAACAGCAGCAGCAGCTCGGCGCTGACAGCGAGCAGAGCCCACACCCGCTCCCGGCCCTCTCTGGGCCGCGGGCGCCTTCCCCGCCGGTGCAGTTCCGCTCGCAGCCAGCAGGGGCGCTGCTGGCTCCCGGCGGGCAGGGCGGGTGCGGGGACTCCCCGCGGCTGCAGGGGGCGCTGTGGCGCGGCTCGGGCAGCGCGCGGTAATGGCGGCTCGGCCCGGACGGGCAGGGCTGGCGGGGAGGCTTTGCTGCACAAACCCTGGGGCAGCCGATCCCCGTGCCCCAGCAAGCTGGGCTGGCAGGAAAAAGCAAAACTCCTGGGGCGGTAGCCAAGATGTATCAGAAGCTCTGGAGCTGTGGCGGGAACTGCAGGACATGCAGGAGGTGCGGGGCTACAGTGCAGGGAAAGCTCGGAGCGGTGCTGAAGAAGTGGCGGGGGCAGGACAGGGGCAGCCCGGCTCCCAGCAGGGCAGAGACGGGTGGGTCAAGATCCCGGGCACCCGAGCAGACGGTGACAGGTCCCTCTCTTAGTGAGGTCGGTGATAATAAGGTCCCAGTCCGATGGCTGCTCTCACGAGCAGTGGGTCACCCACAGAAAGGAAGAAGCAGTACAGAACTGGGCTCCACCAGTGACAGTGAATGCTCCCCGCATTCGCTTGACTGCCCTCCTCTGATGCCGAGAACAAGACAGAGCAGTTGCCCTCAACCCCATCCCTCCAAGAGAAGTGTAGATAAGAAGAAGTGTAGCCACATGTCGGAGTTGGTACTTTGTTTTTCTTAAGTACCCATAAGTTCCCAGTAGTTAGTGTTAGTTACTTATGGGATAAATTCTATAGATAAGAAGGAACAAAAGAAAAGAAACCTAACCCCCAACAAATAGCTAAGGAGAAAGTTTTTGACTCTGTTTATATGTCCCTAGTGTGTTTCTCTGCCTAGGAGGTTGCATTTGAAATTTAGCATTCTTGTCATTATCTTTCCATAGGTTGTCTTGTATATGCTTCATTCCACTCCATCTCAATTTGTTGAATGCCAGAAGTTTTATTCCTTTAGATGTTCTTCACTCTTTATACAGAAAATAAAACCACTAATTTTCTTTTTTTGTATCTAAGTATTTCCTTACTGCAAAAAGGAAGTTAAAAGTAGAGATAAAATAGACAAGAACAGATATGTTCTGGATTAGGGAAAATGGAAAACAATGAGATCTAAAGGGTTAAATCTTTCAAAAGAAGCAGCAGATGGTTATAGACATCAAGGTTGATTGAATTTAGTTGCTGGATTTATGACATTTATTAGCCCTGGGCAGTAGTCTCAACTATATCTATTTTTTCTTTACGCTTTTAGAACAATGACTGCACTTCACTCACTGGTAATGAGTGAATAAACCAAGGAAAGATATCACCAAATAGATTAAAATTATTTGCAAGTGTTTTAAATTCCGTTTAAAAACCAACAGTAAGGGAATTACATAATGCATTGGTTGCATCTTGGTGCTCTGACCTGAATAACAGCTTTTTGAATGGTCCTGGCTGAACAATATGTCCCTCCCATCTCTACATAAGCAAGGTATTTTCCAGGCTGATGTACCTGTGTGGTACCCTTTCTGCTATTAATTATTCTTTGTGCTCTGTGGGTGTAGACTTTGTTTCTTCAGTTTTTTTAAGAAAGCAGCAGATATATATTATGCAGATTTCAGTTTCCTAAGGCAGGCACCTAATGCTATTTCCAGTGCACTAAAATATGTGAGCATTCATGTATGACTGGCAGATATGATATAATGAGAACAGGGAACCATCCCCCTTCTGAGTGTCAGCTGGAGGGTAGGTAAGACAGTCAAACAGACATCTATGTTTAGGCAAATAACTTCTGTCCATCTGTTTTTCAGTCTTATAAAAGCTCTGATTGCCTGATGTGATCCATGGCACTGGTTGCTGTAGTATGTCCTCTATTTGTAGCTGCCTTCTAGCACATGAGACAGTGAATATAGGCAGATAAAAAGGTGTCATAATTCTGAAAGTGAGTAAGTAATTTTCAGCACTACATTAGATCATCTGTCTCCATGGCTTTTTTTCCTTAGAAAAAGGACAAAAAAATGCCCTTATACATTGTCGTAGCTCTGTGGAGGAAAGGAAAAACCAGACACATAGACCAAAAAGGCAGCAAAACCTTTCTCTTGATCTTCGCCTGCAAGATTCATGATAAAAGTGCTGTCCAATAATGTTGCCTTCATTAAACATAGCCTTGGAATTTTGCTTTGTGCAGTTTACTAAACCTTAGTATTAATGGTCAATAATTATGATAATTTAAATATAAAATTGGATCATTTACCTGCACTGAGCTACAATTTAGTTGTTGTTTTTTTTCCCAAGATAGCTGGCATCAGGTTTGCATTCTTCAATTTCTCTAAATTTCTACAAGCTAAAAAGTCCAAGTTTAGTGTTTTGGAGAATATCATTATGATTAATTTCTTTTTTTCACATTTATTTGTTACACAGAATCATAGGGTCCTTACAGTTCACCTGATCCCACCCCCCTGTAACTGACAGGGGCACCTTCCACTAGGCCAAGTAGTTCAAAGCCCCATCCTGGCCTTGACTACTTCCAGGGACAGGACACCCACAGTTTCTCCAAGCAATATGTTTCAGGGCCTCATAACCCTCAAAGGAGAGAAATTCTACTCTATATCTGATCTAAATATACCTTCCTTTGGTTTGCAACTGGTTACCTCTTATCCAATCACTACAAAATCTGAGAAAGAGTTCCTCTGCATATCTTTTGTAGGCCCCTGCTAGGTGCTGGAAGGTGCTATGTGGTCTCCCCAGAGCCTTCTCTTCTCCAGGCTTGTGATGGGTTGATGCTGGCCAAACACTACTACATCTATGAAAATAATGTATTCATTTTCCTCTGCTATAGTTAAGCAGAGGAGGGGGAAAGAAAACTCATGGGGTGAGATAAGGATTAAGCAATAAGACTTTAATGGCAAAACAGGCTGAAAACTTTAAAAGGTGTAAATAAAAATGTATTAATAGAATTAAAAGAGGATAATCAGAACTAAAAATCAACCTTTATAACACCTTCCTCTCCCTCCTCCGCACCCCCCCACCAACCAGCCCTTCTTTCCTTCCCACCAGCAGGGAGACAAAACACAGGATTTTTAGTCAATTTGTCACTTCTAAAAATCTTTCTTCATTTCACTCAGAGAGAGGAGTCTCTTTTGCTATGCCGTGGGGTCTTTCCTATGGGAAACAGTTCTCCATGAACTTTTCCAATGTGGTTTTAATTTTCACAGCTAACACTCTACCTGGACGCTTTTTTGCAACATGAGGCTTCCCACAGCTTGCAGCCTTCCCACAACTGCTTTTCGTGGGCCATTTGCTTATGGGGTGCAGTTTTTAGGAGTGAGCTGTTCTAGTATAAAAGCAAGGGTCCTTTTCCTCTATTTCTGGAAGCAAGGGTTCTCTCTCTGTTCCAGACTCTCACCAGATTACAGCTTTTCAGCATCCACACACTCCCGTGTGAGCTCCTTTTTCTCGTGGGCTGCAGGTGAATGCTGCATCCCTTCATGCACTTTATGAACTACAGGGAAACAGTTTGTTGTGTTATAGTCCTTACCATGGCTTCCAGAAGAATCTCAGGTACGACACTGAGCGCACCTCCTCCTCTCCCTCCCTCCTTTTCACCGACCTTAGTGTCACCATATTGTTCTCCCTCCGTGTCTTCACCTTTTCCTTTTTTCTGACTCGGGAGAGAACTGTTGTCCCTAAGTTTATTTGCTCTCAAGTTCTATCAATTGATACAGGTTTTATAGAGTTCTGCAGCACTGAAAAGTTGATCTTGTCCAGGCTCTGGTATTGGGGAATCGCTGGTCATGCTCCTCTCTCTATTGGTCACATGGTCTCCCCCCGCCCTGCACAAACTGCTGGCTCCACTCTGCGCCTTTGTTCATGTGGGACGCCAAAAAAAGAAAAGCTGCTGCTGCTGCTGCTTTTGTCTTCTTGTCCGCAGCACGGCTGGCTAAGTAAACAAAGTCCATTGTGAGCCATACCGAGTCTGTCACGGCTGCACGGCATGCCCCAGCCCCATGGCTGCTCGCGGCACCATGACGGGCCCTGCAGCACGGCCCGACAGCCGCGCTGCGACAAGGTGCAGCCGCCCCCTCGAGAAGGGACCCCGGCCCTGCCGGCCTGCCCACTCTTCTCTAGAGAGCAAGACAGCTTCCAGTGCTTTTTTTGGTCCTTAAATGTGTTATCACAGAGGCATTTCCAGCTTTTCTAATTGGCTTAGCAGTGTGCCAATTCCCAGAGCTAGCCGGCGATTGGTTTTGCCAGGCACAGAGGAAGCCACTGGCACCTCCTCACAGAAAATCACTTCCACGGCTGACTTTTTCCCTCTTCACCAAAAATCAATTATTGCAGAACCAGCACAAGGCTACTCAACCCCAACTCTCTCAGCCTGTTCTGACAAGAAAGGTGCTCCAATATCACACTTAACCTCCTAAACTTAAGAAGATATCAGATCTCATTAACTTTATCAGGCCTGAATTTTGAGCAAACAAATGAGAAACATTAAAACTATTACTTAGTCCTATGATGTTTATGTTTTATTTTAGAAAAAATTACACATCCCACTATAAGATATGTATAGAAAAGTACATCAGTTTCCCCTAACAGAAAAATACCTTCCTTATGGGAAAAAGGGCTAAACATGTCTCCAAACCCATTCTCTCACATCTTATGCAAATATGGAGATGAAATGGTCACTACCTTAATTAACTTGCTTTCTTATTTAATCAAAACTCTGAACAACACATCAGCTTTTCTCTCTCTTCTATGTTAATTTTGAAAATTCCTAATGCTCTTGAAAATTAGGCATTCATGAGATAGAGGTGTTGCACAAATTTGTCCAGGCAGCAGTGTGAATAACACTCATGACCTGCCTTTGTTTTTCTAATTTTAATTTTCATTTGATACAACAAAACTGATTGTACGAATTCCTTAAACTAGCTTCAAACAGTGACTACTTGATTTTTCTTCACCCTCCTACGACTCCCTCATAAACATTCAAAATTTAGCAGCTAGTGGTACTGTTTCCAATATGCAAAATTCTGGAGACAAAAGAAGTCTGTTTCTTACTTTGGCAGCTGATATTAGACTAACACCAACAATATATTAATTATATCTCAAATATTCTTTTTTAATCAGAGAATCATTCAGGAAATTTTGGTTTCCCAATCAGTCACTTAACTGCAGCAGTGAAACAGGGAAGCTGTTTGCTGTCTTTCACAAGAGATTAAGTTTTGGCCTTCAGCCAGTCAGTCTGAGCCAGCACTAATATAATTCACAACTTGAAGAAGACAATCAATTAATCAATACAATAATTTGGAACTGACCACAGCACTAACGCTCATAGCGATTAGACTCACTGACTGACACCTTTTAGGATTAATGGGGTAGCAAGAGCAGACGAACTAAAAATTCATTTAAAGATTTTTTTATTCTGATATCAAGCTGCCTGCTGTATTCTGACATTTTTTAACTTAGTTATGTCACTGAGAAACACTACTAATTCTATGCTAGTGTCCATATTTTCCTATTACAAAATATAAATCCAAGTCAAACCTTATGACCTCAGGATTTCCTGCCCAAAAACTTTACATATGATTTATCCCAGAGCTGTCAATACAGACCCTTTTTGAAAAAACTGTACTATCCAGTTAATCATTAAATATATATCTTTTGGTAAGTTTTTCAGTAGACCAATCATGGCTGCACTGATGATGCTAAAATTAGATAGAATCATGGAATGATAGAATACCCTGAGTTGTAAGAGACTCACAAGAATTAATGAGTCCAATTCCTGTCCATATACAGGACCACCCCAGGAGTCGCACCATGTGCCTGGGTTCAAGGTGTACAAACATCCCTTGAACTCCGCCAGGCTGGTGCTGTGACCAGTTCCCTGGGGAACCTCTTCCAGTGCCCAACCAGCCTCAGGGTGTAGAACCTTTTCCTGATATCCAGGCTAAAACTCACCTGACGTAAATTCAGGTCATTCCCATGAGTTCTGTCACCAGTTCTTGCAGAGAAGAGATCAGTGCCTGCCTCCTCTTCCCCTCATGAGGAAGCTGTGGACTGTGATGGGTTCCCACTTCAATCTCTTTTCCAGACTGAAAAAGCCAAGTGACCTCAGTTTCTCCTCATATGGCTTACTCTCTTGACCTTTCATTTTCTTCATGGTGCTCCTTCGGACACTCTCCAGTCGATTTGTATCTCTCGTACACTGTGGCACTCAGAGCTGCCTCCAGCGCTTGAGGTGAGGCTGCCCCATCTCAGAGCAGAGCAGGACAATCCCCTCCCTTGCCCAGCTGTGGTGCTGTGCCTGGTGCCCCCCAGGACATGCCTAGCTCTCGTGGCTGCCAGGGCACTGCTGACCCATGTTCTACTTGCCACAGACCAGGACCCCCAGGTCCCTTTTCTATGGCACTGCTCTCCAGCCTCTCATTCCCTCGTCCATAGGAACATTGAGGCTTGTCCTTTCCAGGTGCAGAAGTTCCCTTCCTGGCACTGTCTTTTTTAAACTTCACATGGTTGGTGAGAATCAAGCCCTCTAATTTGTTTACTTCTTTATCAAGAAGTAAATATTTTTACCAAAGCAGAAGTTAGCAAATATACTGCAATAATCAAGGTGTCAATTTTATTTTGAGAATTTTTACAGATTTATTCTTGTCTTCTTTTAGGATAAAAAAAATACAGGATCTGCAGCATTTTGCATATGAGAGTGGAGTAAGGCTATCTCAGTCCTTACTGACAGGGTAATCAAGCCCACATAAGCTCCAACTGACAAAAAAAAAGTATCTGTTTGCATCCTGCTGGCTTGTTATCATGCTTTTATTACACAGAAATTGGTTGCCTTATCAGTACCTTTCATGGTGCTGTGCATGCAGTTGCTTCTGCAGCTGTTCAGTCTCAGCTCTCAGCTTTAAGCTCAGAAGCAGGAGCCAATACCTTTTCAGAGAAGCTGGATGAGAGCCTGGAAAACACTGTCCCAGTTAAAAGAAGTTCCTTTATGGTAAACTAAATTGTAATTTCCACATATCTTAGTTTAATCATATTACCTGATGGAAACACTGTTCAGCAGCAATGGTACCCCAACTTGATCTTCAAAAGGTTCTCTTTTAACAACATATAACAAATTTCAGAAAGCTACCATAATAAGGCATGAAAATGATTGCTGTCTGGCATAAGGAACCATAAATCAATCTTTCAAAAGACCTGAATTCCCATATCCAGACCTTTTAAACCAGACCTTTAAAAAACACTTAGCTCTAAGACAACCAAACTTAGTTCTTTCTAACTTTTGTGCAGTCTCCAAGAGTGGAAAAAACCTCAAAGAAATATTTAGATGTTCTGTCTGTTAAAGACATTGTATGGCTTCTGTCCATCTTTGGTGCCTGACAACCTTTTAAAAAATTTATATCAAATTTTACACGAAACTTTGACCATTAAACAAAGAGACTGCCTTCTGGTTTACATCAACTCTCATGTAAAGAGCTTGTTTCACTATATTTTCTTACATTCTTCTGATTCTGGTGTATACAGAACAGCAGAGAGGTTTATTTAGTATATTATGGATGAAGTATTCCCAGTTTGAAGAATCAAAAAAATTCCCTGATTCCCTTTAGAAACAATTACATTTAAAAAACTAAAAAAGGAATAGATGTTTTCAGCTGAGTTACTTTTCAGTGATGATCTACCATTTTTTAAGATTTTCTTGAAGATTTATTTTTAATTTTATTTAATTTTAATCAATATTATCTTAATCAAAACCCAAAACAGAAGGAGAGATGGGAAAAGAAGAGAAATGTCCACCCAGGAAACATAGCTAGTTAACCCATATACAGTAATTTGGGTATAGTGTAGGTTGATTAATAGATATTGGCACTTGGTTACACAGTTAGTTTAAATTTATGCATCCCCGGCCTTTCTATCATTATTTTCTCTGTCCCTATATGTGTAAACAGTATGTATGTATGAATATATTTTCCTATGCACTCTGATGAATCATGGTTACATGCTGACTGACACGATTATTTGTGTATAGCTATCGCTAGCCCAGAGCAAAAGCAACATAAAAAGTACACCTACAGAGCAACAGCACTGGTACTTCCCCAGCACCAGCACTTAGTGAGAACCTGTAGTGTCTTGGTGCTGGTGGGTGGGAGAACCCTGTCTATGGAATCTCCCTCCTTCAGGCTGGAGTTTACACTGCACATATATATATATATGTATGGTATAATCAGTTATTTTGGTTTTGGTCTTACTGGCCCTTGCCATTCTTCTTATGTCCCCCCTCCTCTTCATACACCAAAAGCTGGTCCATATTCCATGATTTCTCTCTTTGATGGCCACTAATAGGCCACTGTTGACTTGTTTGTAGCCTAGGGCCTCCTATATCATGCAGTTGTCTTTTCAAGGTCCACAAGGACCCACTTTTATTCTGGCATAAGAGTGAGCTCATTCTACAAACAGCTACATACTATTACTGTTTGGCAGTGCCTATGCATATAGGTGTTCCAGAAATGTTTTTAACACTGTAAATTGCATAAACAGATGCACATCACTAAAACTTAGACAAACTTGCCTTACTACTCTTCAGTATCATGAAAGTATCACACGAAGATTGTTTAGGTATTAAAAAGAGGAAGATTCTGGAGCTAAGTTTTCTTGAGTTTTAGTCTCAATTTAAGCTTTTTGGCCACTGAAGGGAGCTCTTCTGACTTTGCATAACCTAATACATATTTGCAAAGAAAATCAGTAGCTAATTTTAGTAAAACTTATTGATGTAGTAAGCTAAACCCTTCTGTGTACAGACAGAAAGAAACATTTCGTATACATTTCCTGTATATTGTCACATATCCTGAACAGATTTTTTGTTGAGATTTACCGTTTGATTTAAAAAATTGTTAAAGGCTTTTATTTTAGCCTCTGCTTTAATGCAGCTGATGTTTTCCCTTTGGCAAGGAGAAGGTGGTGTTGTAATAAATGGCTGTAATTGCTCTGACTATTATTAGTTGGTAGAACAGTGGTAAAGTATTCTTTAATTTATCATCGTACTGCAAGCAGTCACTATGAAGACCCTATTGTTACCAGTAAGAAGAAACTTTGAAGTGGAAAAAGCTGCTGCTCTGTATCACAACCGTTGACCAGTTTCCTGGATACACTTAGGTACACCTGACTAAAGCTTTCATTGGAAAATGGATTGCTTCAAGTAACTCAGAAGGCCTAATATATAGTCTACCTCATTTATTTTTCAAAGATAGTGGAGCCAGTCATGCCAGCAAAGTGGCAACATTTTTCTCCCTACACACAGTGAGAAAAAAAGCTTCTTAGCTGGCTCTGCTGATACTGTACTGAATATAATCAGCCTGCTTTTCCTTCATCCAGAAAGCAGAGCAGGGAAAACCTACAGCCTAGTTTTTTTTATCTATCCTGCTGCCTCATGATCTTTTCCCTCCAAAATGTGTTGGCTCCCTGAAGAGGAAGATACATCTATTAACTTAAAGCTGGAATAGTTCAAAACAGCTGGAGAAATGGGACACAAACAGCATAGCACAGAAAAAAGTCTTGATATTATATTTATGTTAGCATACATTAACTGTATGAATGTAATAGGCTGACTGGGAATTTCTCAAAATTATAATTGTATATAATAAAAATAATAATATTATATATTACAATAATATTATGCAATAAAAGCAATTATTTTAAGAAAATCTCCTCTTTAGTTCTTATTTTATTCTCAGTCCTGAAGAATCTGCATGCACAGCACACCACTTTACACAGAAAATGTGCTCTGCATTCACACCACTATCTCCTCTCAGTGGAGTTCACCATTAAATATTGACTCAGATAAATGTGGAATTCCACTTACTGTGCTTTATTGACTTCTTAAATATGTTGGTATATGAATAAATTTAATTTGGCTGTGGTGGTTTTTCTCCTGGTGGGACAAAAGCAGAAGAAGTTACACACCATAACTGACTGACATTGTAATTGAAATTCAATAAACAATTCTGTTGGCAACACAAAGATAGGAATAGATAGACTCTGGCTCACTCACTTTTAACAGTGTTGATGCTTTGTCAGCCTAATCAGAGTTGCCTTTTAGAAATGAAGACCAGCTCACAATACAAGTCCAAGGACAGAGTTCTGACAAATATGATACTACACTCACCAAAGAGACTGTTCACTATACTTCACAGTATAGTGAACAGTCTCTTTGGTGAGTGTACTAAAAGACTGTTTAAATATGCTTTTAAACAGTCTTTTACTCCTGTTGAATCCTGGGGCTATTCCATAAAATCAGGGATTTTACTGTATACATATTTCTGAGTATGTTTTGTTAAAATTATGATTGTATGGTTAGGCTTCTGTGAAGAGCTTGGAGAAAATAGTGCTATGTTGCAGCTGGCCCAACAGCTGCTGTATATGCTTATCTCAAGAGCCTGTATTTTCCAGTACATATTTTCAACGGTGTTTTGTAATAAATCATTTTCTCACTAGTTTTAATACCTTATTAAAGGTATTAAAATACATTAGCACTTTCAAATCCATTATCATGCAGTGATTTTCAAAAATTTTGGAGAATACTTGAAATGTAAAATAAATAGTGATCTTACTACAGATGTCCTTAGGCATTCATTCTGTGACATACTCAATACTATAAGGAAAATAATATGAGGCAGATGGTTTCCACTGCTGAACCAGAAGCTGAATCTTCTAGGTACTTTTAAAATAAATTTTACATTTTTATGTCTTTCTACTTTGTCTTTGCTATTAAAATCCTTCTGTCCGGTAACCAATTAAAGAGCTAACTCACACACTTTCATCTGCACATTGAAAAAACTTAAGAAATATAAATCTCAATGGAAATAGTGGCAATGAAATAGCATTAGGGTTGTTCTCTCTTCTGTAAAAAAAATAAAAGTGTGTATTAAAGTTATATCTGAACTGATATGATTTCTTAGTTCTCAGAAAACATTTAAGTCTAACAAAGGTCTTCTACTTCTTGCTTTAATTTTCATATCTATTTTGAAAATACACAAACGTACAAATAAAGTAAACCTTTCACCAATTTGGTTTCATAAGAAATAGTTTATTTTATTTTTTCTTATTAATGGCATTCATAAAACTAACACAATCTTAGGAAACAAGCTAATACAGTATGGAATACGGAATTAACAGCTACCCTTTTCTGATTATTTTAAAAAAAAAAGGAATCTCCGTGTAGAAAACATGATCTTCTAACATAAATAGCCACTTAGTGGGAAAAACTGAGAGACTGCTAGACATTTAGGAGGAGTCACCAAAAAAAAAAAAAAGGAGAAGACTCACAGAGAAATCTTATATGCAGATATTTTGTGAATTTGCTTTCTTTATAGAGGTTTTGAGAGTCAATAATTAATTTCTGAGGGAACACACTGTAGATGTTTTGCGCTCCTTTCTTCTCAAGTGCTTCAGAAACATATTTGAGTTTCAGAGTGGTGGCTTTTTCTTCTGGACTGTTTTCTGATTTAGCATCCTTGGTGTAAAGCAGATAACAGAACAGATAATTTGTGGGTTTGTTTTATGATTTGATTAGACCGTGTGATTAGTAGTAATTCTGAGAATGTCAACAATTATATCTTTACAAGCAGTTAAAAAAAAAGTTTTGGCATCGTTTCTTATTAAAACACAGAGGTGATTAGACCGAGTGAAGATATGGGGAATGTAACTTGACCAGAATACTAGGAGAAAAGACAGAATATTTTCTTATAGCAACAAAAGAAGGAGAAAAAATATTATCTGTAATTTTAAAAATTACGGATAAAAACCTTACATAAAAAATTACATAAAAATTACATTAAAAACCTTATGGGACTTCTTCCTCTCTTTTGTAAGCAAAAATATCTTGCTAGGCCAATGGAACTCCTGTAAAAATCAGAAAATTATCTCCATTAATATCTGATCATTTGATAGAAATTATTGTACTAATTTTATTACATTCAAAGTTATGCCAAATGACCTCTTCGTACAGAATGGAAAGAAAATTATCTAAATAACTGTATTGCAATTTGACAATATTATGGAGGAGTGAATCTGTAGGGACTTGGATTTATTTTTTTTTCATTAAAAAGAAGAGGAAAATACGAAATGATTGATACTTTTTCCTTTCATTTTTATTCCCAAGCTCATAATCACAAGAAATGTTAAAGAAGGTTTTGTAAGACATTTCAATGATAAAGTCATTTCAGTGATTATATAATGTTGATTTACTCTTATACACACAATTATGCATCTACCACAACTAGTGTGCTTGCGTACTCCAGCAGTACTTCCACTCCAAAGATATTGCTCTTCAAAATTATAGAAAAGCGTAATAAAAAGTAATCCTTGATAATTTTTGCAAGTTTTGAAGGTTAAATCCTGTTAATTGAAGGGCTTTTTCTGCCTACTCTGAAGACCTGTGCCTGAAGTATTCCTAAACTCCTCTTGAAAAGGGACTCAGTCTTGCCGAGTTCTTAATCCTTGCATTCCTGGTGCTCCATGATTCCCACCCTCCATTTGAGTGTTGAAGACCATTGACATTGTGCATGGCAAGATCTCTTAAGCAGCCAAATCACTTATTTTGTGAGAACTTTATATCCCCTGCACACAAAGATATGTGTAAAGCATATAATTCATCAAAGCAAAATGAAATAAGGAAAGCTGAAATACAAATAATCAGGTTTTTTTTGCCACAGTTACATACAATGAAGCACTACTCTAGAGCTGAAAAAGTATCAGTCTGATGAGTGTCCATCATTGCAGGTGGACTAAATCGTGATCAAATCTATGCCTAATGAAATTCCTTGTTCTGTATATATTCTTTTTTTTTTAATGTGTATTTCTCTATTTTTATTTTTAGACAAAAAGAAAAAACCTGCAATACATACATTTCTGTGGATTATTATGCACTAGCAAGGCATGCTGAGTCTACTGTAATTACTAAGGATGCCCTTGGTGTTTTAATATAAAGAACCTTAAACTATGCTATCTGTAGTTCAGTGCAGTTCTTTTTCAGCTTTTTTTTTCCTTTTAAATAAATACAGTAATAAAATTCTATGATATTTTAATGGGCATATAATAGTAAAGTGCACATGCTTAACATAATTCTTGTGTCCTTACCAAAATGAGTTTCTCTCCTGTGGTTTCTTCCTTGTTCTTTCTCTCTTCCCTTTAAACTAACAATATAATGATATAACTATAGTGGAAGATGAAACTGTAACACATGCCTGTCTCCAAAGGCTGTTCATCAGTTAGGCGCATAAAATTGCCAGTCTTAATAAAATTTTACTTTGGGATAACAGACCATGTTTTGCACTACATAAATTGAGCTATTGGCAAAATCTGACTTTTTTCAAATCACAAATATCACTGATATATTTCTTTTCATCCTGAAGCGACACAGTCTGTTCTACACAAAAGTATCATCTACATATCCATTGTAAAATACAGTAGTTATTTTAACACCACAGTTGCACATTTTTTAAAAGAAGATATCAAATATCACAGAAATTGAAATCACAGAATAAATTTAGAGAAACCATGGGCAAGTTCCTTTTTTTCTTTACAAAAATAGATGTGTGTCCTTTTAATGATACTTAGAAAATGGCAAGGATATCATGTTTTACCTATCTCAAAAAGTTTGAATCAGTGAAAGAGCACCTTTCACGCAAAACACTGAAAGGAATAGACACATAGGCTTTCACTCAAGAGGCAAAGTGCTTATGAAATTCATACCATTTTGCATATGCTAATCTCCAGAAGTTCTAATGGAAATAATAAAAATATTTTTCTAGATATTGCTTTTTTCTCCTTAAAATGCCCCTGCTGAGTAACCATCTACATTATCTGATCTCTCATTTTTGGCCAACACAAGTTATAAAGTAGTATTTTACTAGCCACTAACATATCTTTAAAGCACTCATAAGAGAAATAATGTCTGAGGCGTTAACCTGTCACAGCACTAGGGGTGATTTAGTATTTGGAACTTAGATGTTAAAGCAACAAAAACTTCAGAATTCATGAAAATATTAGCATTCTGGATGCATATATCTTTTGTTCATTCATGCTTCAAGATTTCTGTTTTATAAAATCTGCTTTGCATATCAGCATTTATCTAGACAGCCGATAAGGAAATACTGATTTTAAGTCTCAAAAGCCTGAAACATAAAACTTGTTGAAGCATGAAGTTTAAATTAATTTGGAGATTCACAAATGTTCACACATCAGGGATCACATTAATATTCTCTCTCTGTTTTTTATCAATAAAATTACTCAATACCATAATGTTCACATGAAAACAAGGTCAGATTTGAAGAAATGCTTGAAGGCATTGTTTGTCATGTGGGAAGGTCCATATTTCTGGCTTGCTTGGGTTGCCAGAAGCTAACAAAAGTGAGAGTGAAAATGGTCATAGGGAAATTCTTCTTCCTCAACATGAAACAGTTGCCCATTTAACCTTTACGTGAATTGTTGGACTCTGATGGCATTAGAAATTTAGTATGCTCTTTTTGCAATATTCTGTCACATTACTGGAGGGAAAAATGACAAAAAAACCAACAACAACAACAACCAAAAAAAAAACAAACAAAAAAAAAACCAAACAATCAACCAAACAAAAAACTAACCAAAGAAGACAACACCAAAAGAAAAAGAAAAGGGGGAGCATCTTTTGGAAAGAAGTACTAAGACAGAGTTTTACTCTGCATCTAGATATTTAGTTTATTTTCATGCAATGTTTATCTATTTGCCACACATTTTCTGCACAGCCAAGAAATCAAAATTAAGGCCTTGTAGTGTTAGAATAATGAAGATATTTTAAATAATATAGAGTAGGAAAGGAATAATCAATTTTCTATGTAACATTAAAAGGAAAATGATCTACAAAGGGAACCTTTGGCAATTAAAGGGATCTTGAACATTAAAGGCAAAGAGGTTTTTTTTTACAAATATTGTTCTGTCTTAAATGAAAAAAGTATGTATTTTGCAATGAAAACACCTTCCTACTGTTATAAAAAATATTTAACTAAGATATGGCACTATTTAGATGGATTTAGATACTTTTTTATTCTCATAAGACTTCATGAAAGTGCAAAACATGACAACAATGGCCTTTCTTCAAATCCATTACAGAACATTTATCAAAATCAAGACAAAATCTTGCATTGCATCAAAAAATTCTTGAAGAAACAATGCTGATAATTTTAATGGAGACACTATACATCATACCTTTAAAAAAAGCATTGATTTAGTAAGAACCACATTTCATTTTAATACTCCATTGTTTTTAAAGCAGGCTCTTTAATTGAAAAGAGGTTTCTAATATTGCTTTCTAGTAGAAACATTAAAATATGCCACGATATATATGTGTACCAGTGATCAGTTTCTAGGTAATACAGAACTTAAAAAACGTAAGAACCTTTCATATAATACTTCTCTTATGTGTTCAGCAGAGTTCAGTTACGTACAGAAGATGTTAAAATAGTATGTGTCTGCCTAAAAAGCTTTCTTCTCCCTTGAGAACTCTTTGATTGTCTTCTTGTCACAACTGAAAAGACAGTTTTTTGTGCTTGCAAATATACTCTAGTTATAAAAACAGTGAATTTTTACCAACTGAATGATGGCTAAAAATAATCTGTGTGCACTAATATGTGTAGCATTTTGGGGGATGGTGAAGGGATATTTTTAATACAGGAAAATATTTGATCCAAATTTCATTAACATAAATAGATTTTCTATTAAATATATTGAATTGTATTATTTGTATGATAATTAAAATTGCTTATCAGCTCTAACGCTGACTTCAAGGGCTAATTCCTCTACGTTGCTGCAATGATTCTGTGAGTTACAACTTCAAAATTTGTTCAGTTTTGCACGAGTACATGATTTTACATCTGTGAAAGCATTCTTTTTTATGTTTTTAGAAACATGTTGGTCAGTGCAATCCATTTCAGTAGATAATACTATATTTGTAAACAGCCCCTGTGCTTGGATGCAGAAAATAAGGGTGCAGGCATGTGTGACTATGTGCACTTGCACATATGTTTTCTCTCTACTTACACTGTAATGAAAACCTGTAATCCAAATGTGCTCATAAAAATGGTTAGAGAATGGAAAATATCCTCATCACCTGGAAAGAATATCTGTGAATTGGCTGCCAACTGTACATACTGTACATAAGAGAAGCAGCAATGTCTGCAATTTTTTTAACTTTAAGATAGCATATTGATGCTATCTAATTTTTTTTTTGGTGCAACAAGGAACTGAAGAAATTTCTAATGGCTCAGTAGTATCACCACTGTTTAAAAAGATATTTGACATTAAAACTAGGTGGGTTTATTTTACAGGGACTTTGGAAAGTGATGATGAATTGCAATTTCAAACATAATTTTCTTTGAACTGCATTTTTTCAGCAATATTGATATGTGGGCGTGTGTGTGTGTGTGTGTGTATGTGTATGGATATAAATATATATGTAAAAAAAGTATCCATCCTTTTGCAACTCACCAGTGTTGATGTTGACAGCAGTCTTTAGCTCCACTGCAATTGTATTTTTAAAGTGATAGATTTCACCAGTGATGCTATTACAACAACAGAATGATAGGAATAATTTTAAAATGTGATGAAACGATTTTCTTATCTTGCTTAATGACGATGTTGCCTATGCAGTGTGCCAAATTACCATTAAGGGATATTTTAAATCACTTCAATAAATCTTAAAATGATTTTCAGATATCACTTAATGCTTTCCAGTTGACATAACAAATGAACCATTTCAGATTTCATTGAAAGCTCTTTAGTATATGTCATCAGTCTGTTTTGGAAGACTTTCAAAATGTGACAAATTGCAGTAAATCATTTTGAGACACCCCAGCAGCATTTATACAATTCTAAAGTATTATGAGAGCTTTGTAAATCATTGTAGATGGCATATCAACTTGTGGTTTTGTCACATAACAGAAGCAACAGAAATAAAAATCTGACTTGGTGAAACATTCCCTTTTCCATCATGTCATCTTGTTTAACAGTTTTTTGTGTTGACATATTATGAATCTGCAATGATGAGAGGAGCTAGTTTCAAAATTTTTTTGTTCCAAATGTGTATGGAATAACGTGACATCAGTCCTTTATGAAAGAACTGTCCACCTTATTATTGCTTATAGAACAATGCTGGCAGTCTTAGACTAGATATGGTCAAGAAGTGGAAAAGGCTTTTTTAAATTATGTAACTAGTGAAAGCTGTTAAAAAGCATTTATAGTGGATGAAATATAAAAAATTGATGTGGTTTGTATTTTTTCACCTGTTCAGCATATGCAATATAGACTGAGAAATATTTTTTCACCTTGAGAATTTTTTTAAAATATGTATTAAAAATATTACAAAATGCCATCTTTTTGTACTTTTGTACTATGCCTGCAAAATAGAAATACAATAAAGCATAATATAACCAAATTAGGGTTACCACTCAAATTCTTGTGTTGACATTCAGTAATATTACTTACTTAAAAAAAAAAAAATTCTGAGTCTATTTTTATTTTATCATCTGCCCACAATTGAATATCTGTTTCTCTTTTTCTTGAACTGAAAGTCTGATTCAAAGGTCAAAACTGACTGAATCTTAGTCATGTCACTTCACTGATGGCAGTGCTAATAAAGAACCAATTGTAATTTATTTTTTTCTGAAAACTTTATGGGGATCTATGGAAACAGATACTACTTATTCCAGACTCCAAAAACTCTCATCAGATAGGGAAATATTCATATTAAAAGACATTAGCAAAGACATAGTAGTAGAACCTAGACAATGCAAAATAGCAGACATATTTACATAACCATTTCCTGATCAGAGAAGCCTGGTGGTGTAGTAATACTCTAGTTTGCATTGGGTGCTCAAACAACCACAGAACAGAAATGGCAAGTACAATACCATGTGTGAGAGATAAACTTTCTTGCACAGCTCTACCAGTGTATTTAATTTCTGACCTGTGAAGCCTTGCTTTTCTGGTCCTAGGACTCTCAGGAGCACAGATTAGCAGTCATGCAGAAATGTATTCTGATTTTATGATATAGACAAATGTTCACTGAAGATTAAATTAAGAACCAAACTCACTGCATGTGTGACCTAGTACAAATGTCAACAAAAATTACTAGTGGAGAAAAGCTGGAGCACTGAACCACCATGACATCTACTTTTATAATGTCTAGAGTTGTGTTTTTAATTAAATTTCGTCTTTTGCTAATCTCTGTTAGCAAAATCTGGGAAGCCATGTCTACCAGCATTTTTAACAGGGCATATCAGAGGTAAGAATGAGTACAGAAAAGGAAAAAGGCTTACAACTTTTGTTATATGCCTCAGAGAGTGACTCTTGCCTCTTTAAGAGAAAAAAGGTCTTCCAGGTTGCTTTGTCATCATAGACACCTGGCTATCCTATATGAATGGAACATTTTCTGACATCCACTGCTTAGGAAAAAAAAAGAAAGGATTGAATTCAACTTTTGTCAAAGTATTTCATTAGACTAGAAGAAGAGTAGTATGTTCTCTCCCTACATGATACATCGTGTTCATTCCTACAGTGACCATTGTACCATAAAAATCTACTACACGAGAAGGGCAGCCATCAGACCATCAGTAGTTTTTAAGCAGCTCCTGGTAGTGTAATCATATGGGAGTGGGGAAGGTGTGGGCAAATGATCTTCCATTTAAAGATCCATCAAACTTGTGTGGAAAAATAGGAACATAAAAGTGCTGTAAGGAAAGCAATTTTATTGTTCTAGTAAGTTGTTTTAAAATGACAAATCTGTGATGCCAGGTTTATTTAAACAAGCAGTAAGTTTCAGCATAGACCATATACATACATTTTACTTCTGTTCATTACACATACTTGCAGTGTGCTTTTCTTTGTAATGATCAGTGTATTGCTTCTCTCCGAAAATCACTTGTCCAGTAATTCTGTCCACTTTGTTATAATTTCTTCTGTGATTTCTTTTCAAGTTCCTAACTTTAGACACCCCCAGGTAGAAGCCATTTATTTAAAAAAAAAAAAAATAAATAAAAAGGAGAGAAAAGAAACTCTCAAAAAAATTTATCTCTCCTTTATAAAGCCAAATCTTGTGAATTCTTCAAAGCAATCTGAGTTTGTCAGCTTTTTCTACTGTCTTGGAGATAAAACTTCTGAAGTAGTTTTTCTGTGGGAAATGGGGATTTTGCCAGGATTCTCTTTTTAAGCTTACCTGAATTCACAAAATATGTCACTTATTACGTATGTAAGTGAAAGACGAAGTAACAGAATATTACCGCAACCCCAGGCTGAAATAGTACATTTTTTAGCTAACTGGGAAAGACTAAAAGGAAAGGCTTGTTTTCAAGATTATCTCTGTTTAAAATCCTAAATTACCTTTGTGCAGAAGTAAAGAGACAGTGTTAAAATTTACAATATTGTTTGAAATAAATTGTGAATATGAGTCAGGGTAGAAAACAGACATACATGACAGATTAATGATTTGTATAAAAAAAACACAAAAAGTGTCGCTGAATCCTGAGAAAATGAATTCTCTAAAGACACTGCCATTCTGTGTAGAAAATACTGAGACACATGAATGCTGAGAGAAAACACAGGGGATAATACTAAAAATATTGTGGAAAGCATGGTAGGACTAATTATCTGAAATACACTTCCTAAGACTTTTATCTAGAGAAGGATAATTGCTTGACAATTTGAATCAAGGTTTTGCCTAGTTTGTGGTCTTCAGGTACAGTTTCAAAAGAGACATTGCTAGAAATATGGTGGAATTGTTTTTGTGGATTTTTACTAAGCAAATGCGATTCCATAAGAAACTTAAAGTGAAACATAGTCTTTGCTCAGTATGTTTGGTAAGCTCAGAAGATTTTGCACAATTTGCAGAACATTATTGTATGAGAAGTTAAAACTGTTGCTCTTTTCATTCATTTTAAGAAACTACTATTTCTTTGGATGCCATAAAGTGTTTCAGAAATTCCAGGAAGTGTCAAGTTGCGTGGCTTGAGTCTATTATCCATGCTATGTTAATTTTAACAGCATGTGATGTGTTAAACCAAGTTGAATACCACACAACTAAGACACAACTAAGAATACCTAATGAATTACGATTTTAATCTTCATTGTTTTGTTAACTGTCCTGAATGCTTGATTATTGTCTTCTGCAAAATTATCAACACACCACTTTTAAGCAATCAAACAAATGGGACTATGCCTTTTCCTAATACAAGTCTCATAAATAAAGCTGAATTTTTCAATGTTTGTAAAATATTTAAAAATGAAAAATATTCTTTGAGAATTTTTGACAAATCTGAGGTTTGAAATAGAAACCTGGTATGTAGCAGGAGTCTAAAAAGGAATCATAGCTGATTTTTCTGCTACCTGTTTTACTGATCTCCTCCAGCTCCTGAAAATTTACATTTTCCACTTATTTTGCAGAATCAAATACACTTGCTAAAAAAAAACTTCTTTGTGTCTTATCAGAGTTGTGTGTGATTTAGGATGTTGACACAACTTCAAAAAGCAAAGTCCTCATATGCTTATGAGCTTGGTTTAGTCTCAGAAAATTAACAGTTTAATGGAAATCACTTTATTTATTTTATATT
Source organism: Zonotrichia leucophrys gambelii (assembly GCF_028769735.1). NCBI lineage: Eukaryota > Metazoa > Chordata > Aves > Passeriformes > Passerellidae > Zonotrichia > Zonotrichia leucophrys. The sequence goes on along the minus strand of NC_088200.1, from coordinate 41,027,093 downwards.
TTCTTATCCCTTACCAGTAACAGTTAGAGAAAGCTCTATCAACTTGGAGTCTCACCTATAATGTTGATTCTTCAGCTCTGATTCTACAATGTTTTATCATAATCTTGCAGCTGTTGACAGTAGCTCTGGATGCAACCATCCATCCAGTTCCTTCTGCATCTAATAATTCATATATCAGATGCATATGTCTCCAAAATAATGGCAAGAATGTTGTGGGGGACTGAATCAAAGGCCTTACAGAAGTCGAAGAATATGACATGATATCTCACCCAGCGTGCTACTTCCAGTTCTGGAGACCCCAGCAGTGGAAAGACATTGACTTGTTGGAGCCAATAGGAGGACCACAAAGATGATTAGAGGGATGGAGCAACTCTCCCATGAGGAAGCGCTAAGAAAATTGAGACTGGTCAGCCTGGAAAAAAAAAAGTCTTTAGAATGACCTAATTAAACTGTATACTTGGAAGAAATTCTTTACTGTTAGGACAGTGATGCACTGTATCAGGTTGTCCAGAGAAGCTCTGGATGCCCCATCCCTGGAACTGTTCCCTAAAAGGCCAAGTTGAATATGATTTTGAGCAACCCAGTCTAGAGGAAAGTTCTTTGCCCATGGCAAGGGTTTGGATCTATATAATCTGTAATGTGCCTTCCAACCAAGCCATTCCATGTTTTTTTTGTACTAGTTACTCTCGTCTTTCTCACTGATGCAGTCAGTTTGTCATAGAAGACCACTCGATTAGTCATGATTTGCTGTTAGTTAAGCTGGTGTGTGTCTCTAGTCACCTTCACCTATCTTCCATATGTTTCAATATGTTTTCCCCAGTAGTCTTACTCCATGATCTTGCCAGTCATGGAGATGAGGCTGATTGACCAGTAATTCCTAGGCTTTTTTACCCTTTTTGGAAATGGGTGCAATATACCTTTTCTCCAGTCACTGGATATTTCAGCCGTAAGACTTCTGAAATATGATGACTTGGCAAGTACAGCTGGCTCTTCCACCAGGACCCTGGAATATATCTTTTGGGGTCCCGTGGATCCAGGTTCCTCAAGTGACCTCAAACCTGACCTGCTCTTATGGTCAAAGGGATTTCATTCTACCAGTCCTTGCCTTGAGGTTCAGTTGATTGAGAGATGTGGGAAGGGTGATAACTAGTGACAATAACTGAGGCAAAAAAACTTCAGGAGAAACTCAGCCTAATCCTTGATGGTTCTCACTACTCCCACCTATGTATTGGGAAGATGGTTTCATTAATATTTATTTTCTGATAAATAAACCTCTTGGAAACCCATCATTTTATTCTTCACATCCCCTGCTAAATTCTTCTCTGACTGTGCCTTATCTTTTCTGATCCCACTCCTCTGAAGCCGTGCAGAATACCCCGTTGTTCTGTCCAGTATATACATGTTTGGTCCAATTGCCTGCATTTCCTTCTCATGCTTCAGTCAGGAAATCCTTATTTGGGCATTCTGATCTCCTGCACTCTGTGCCTACTTGCTGAAACAATGGAAATATTTTGTGCTTTATGTAAAGAAAATCCTTAATGCCCTTCCAGGACAGATTTGCTCTTTTACCTCTGAGTTTCTTGATGGCCCTGTATTGTAATTTCCTAAATAACTGAACCGTTCACTCTCCTGAAATTCAAGGTCCTAACTTTACTCTTATGTGGCCCATGTCTCACAATATTCTGAGCTCCACCTGGACATGATCACTGAAGGTTTGAAGGGTTGCTATTCTTAACATCTCTAATTATTCAGTCCAGGTTGGTAAACTTCCCTGGTTGGACTTGTGAATTCCCTGGTCTGTGTTCCCAGGTATTGCCCCAGTCTGTCTTCTGAATTAAGAAATTATTCTCAATGCACTCCAAGAATGTTCTGCACTATTTACACCTTCCTGTGTAGGTGTAAAGCAGTTGGCTTTAGGACTGAAGGTCCCCAGCAGGACCGAACCTTGGGTGTGTGATGCTTCCTGTAGTTAAATTAAGAATGCTTACACTAAACACCAACTTTAAGGTTTCCTCTGCTGGCTTGGCCCTAAATTTACCCATAGGACCTCAGTCCATTTAACACCATTTCCCAAAGACAGCTGTCTGCAGTCAACCCAATCTTTTATTTAGAGGGCAACCATCCTCACACTTTCTTCTTTGCCTTTTCCTTCTCATCAATTTATAGCCATTGACTCCAGTGCTTCAGTCATGTGATTCATCCTGCTGGGCTTCAGTGAAAGAATTTTGATCATAGTTTTGTAGCAGCACAATGGCTGACAACTCCCTTTTCTTGTTACCCATGATATGTGTACTGAAGAAGCACTTCAGCTGTTCTGTCAACCATGTTATCTTTTTAGAGGAGAAAACCCTAATTTCTCTGAGACATTTCACAGGCTTTGCTCTGTTGGTTTCTAAGGCATCAGCAGCTCTTGAACTTTTTATTATTGAAAATTCCATCCTGTTCCATTACTAAATCTAGTTTAAATTTTTCCTTGTAAATCTAGCAAACTTGTCAGTGAGATTTTCTATTTCCATTTGGTCAGGTGAATTCTGTCAGCTCCCAATAAGCCCATTTTCTCAAAGGTAAAACCATGATCACAGAAGAAAAAACCTTAGTTTTGGCACCACTCACCCAGGCATCCATGTGCTCAATTTTTCTCTTCCTCCTTGAACAGTTTCCCCTGACTGGGAGAATAGAAGAGGATATGTGCTCCTGATTCTTTTAACTTTGTGCCCCCTCTAAAGGGAGGGAGAGTCTTTCTTGATAGTTCTAATTCCTGTAGTCATTATTTTGGTCTTACTGTTCCATGTCCTCCATGGAACAGTAAGAACAGATGATAACCTGTAGGGTTCACCAGGCTTGACAGTACTGGAGTGATATCACTAATGCAAGCTTCTGAGAGGTAGCAAACATCTCTAGAGAAATTATCTGGACAGTAAACTAGTTCTTTAATGCCTCTCAGTAAGGAATCTCTAAATACTAATACTTAATAAGCTTTTATGGTGACACTGGTGATGCCATACTGATTTTTACTTTATTTTTAATATATCTTTTATGTATCCTCAGTGCTCTTAGCATGCAAATTTGTAATTCTCTAAATCTGATAACTTAACATAGTACTAATATTCTGTTGGGCTAAGAAACCAAACATCTTAGAGGCAGTTGTAGGCTGGAAAGCCCCTATGCTATCCTGAAAAATCAAGGTGCTCTCTAAAATACATCCTGTAAACTAAGATTAGGCCCATCCATGGGAGAATTCCTTGGGATGGGAGAATATCACACTATTCATTCAAGCTTCTCATTGGAGCATCTTTGTTAAATATGTTTATTTGTAAGGTCTGTGAAATTATATATGCAATCTACCATGTGTGTGTGTTTCAGCACATTCCACCTTGGTGAAGTAGTGCAACATAAAGATCCTTATTAAATACCAAAGTAAAAACTCTTTATCCCTTAACTGTGCCTGGCTCTCAATTTTTAGGACCAAAGCAAGGACATCAGTATTTCCTTACACTGGTGGGGGGTTGGAATAAATTTGCACTGTCTTCTTCTCCTGGATCTTGTCTGTTATTCACATGGCCTTCATTCTCTGATCTCGGAATTGTATCTTATGCAGGGACACTTAAGGGAAGGGGGAAGGGACCAATCTCTTCATTATGGGTAACTTGATTCAGTCAAGTCAAGCAGAACTCAGGCTTACCTTCCTCTTATGCAGCCTTAAGATAGGGCTGCTGCTCAGATAGGGACCGTGCACAAAACCATCCATGTTTTGTCCTGATCATATACTAAGCAGATGGAAAATGCTTTGCTGTCTTATATATATATTCTGACTGCAGATATTAGAATAAAAAAGCTACTTTTCGCTATTTTTTTCTCATTAAAATTTTATTTTGATCAAATGTAGAACAATTAATCTGAAAGACAAAGCACTTGCAACAGTGGTGTCATTGTCACTTTCTGCAATATGAGCATTGACTTCTTGCCACAGTCAATTACTTACAATACAACACTAGATGAAGTAGTGAAATCTGAAAATATGCCTCCAGGCGTCAAAACACCAGGGGATTAATACTAATGTTTCATTTACATGCAAGTAATGAAATGTTGTGCTGCTCAGCTTCACAAAGGAGCAGAGAAAGAAAGAAATCTATTTTCCTTGCATACATTAAAAGAAAGAATATAAATTTTCAGATCTGAAAATATTACCCATAGCAGTTTGCATTCATGCCAAAAAATACTCCCACATCAAACTCAGGTCTCAGGTTAAATACCAGGAGCCTTATATTTTTACAGAGGAACACCCCCTATCACCACCACTGTATTTTTTCTATATGAGTAGTATTGTAGCCTTTGTCTCCCTTTCCAGGCTTTGTAAAACATACTGTAATGTCACCAGTTACAACCTCCTTTTAATCCCTCTTGCAACAGGAGAAATATGAGCAAGATAAGAGAAAATTTTTGTTTTATAAAGTTTTAAATAGGTTAAAATATAGAAAAGCTCTTTTTTCCCATGCCTATAAAAACTCTTCACTAGCTTATTCCTGAAGGGACTGGGAAGCAGACTGTCTGACTTTTTTTAGCTAATGCTCTTTAGCAATGCCTTTTTCTGATATGACAGTCAGATTATGGCCTCTAATACAACATTACAATAATTCTGTGTTCTCATTTTAGCTGCTAGATCCAGAAAATGCATAGCTAATCATACTTTCCTGTCTTTAGTAGGATATGGGTTTGTAGCTTTATTCTGGCCAAAGACGACCAACAGACAAGACAGTAAAGTCCCTTTATTTGGAAAATAACAGTAAATTAAACAAAAATGTCTGTCTTAATTTCTGGTTTTATGTTTTTTGTTCCAGTTAGAACAAAATAATATAAATTACTCACAGGGAATAAACACGATTACTATAATCTCGGTTATCAGGCAGATCAAGGTCTAAATCATGAGGCTTTTACAGGCCTCTTTACCTCAAAAGGATGCTCTCAATCATTTTCTGAAGTTTTAAATTCTTTACTCACTGTTGCTTATGTTACCTTCTCAAAAGCTTGGAAAAAAGCATTCCCCACCTCAGCCAAGTCTACCAATTTCAGATTTTTATATTTGGCAAACATTGATCTTTCTTTTCTTTTTGAATGGTCCTAAAATTGACACTGCTCTTTTATTTGACAACAGTGCACATTTCTATTTCCTGGTGCACAGAAAGCCTCATTATACAAAAACACTTGTGATCAACAGCTTGACATTTGCAGAGTGGGCTGCACAAATGAAAGGAGGCCTTTTGCTCATTTGTCAAATGCAGCACAGAAAGGCCAAAAGAGGGAGCACACCACATTTTTGTGTGGTCACATAAAAAACAAATAACTTTTCCAAATCCTTTTGTCTTGAATTATTTTAAAATAGTATAGCTAGAAAATAATTTGATGAAAATATCCTCATGTGTTAAATGCAATTAAGTTTTCTACAGTTTATCATTATGGCCTACAAATATAAAAGGACAAAACACTTAGTGGACATCTCTAAAAATGTTACAAATATCTAAAGATGGTGTCAGCACTCCTGATTTTCTAGTATCTTCTTTTTTCCCTCAAGGGAAAAAATGTAGAATTCAAATTCTGCAATACACGAAATGTTAATCTTACATAAATACAAAGAAAAAGCACTGAAGCATTCAAAATCAAACATTTCAGTAATTAAACAAGAGAATCATGGCTCTGTTTCCTTTCTGATATTGTTTGTTTTTTATTAATACAGGGAGGATTTAGCACATCATGAAGATTAACTTTATATGAGAAACTGATGAAAAATCAATGTTTTGTTGAGGTTTAGAATATCTTACAGTTAGTCCACAATAAAACATTAAACAAATTTCAACAGTACATAATGGAAAGTGTACTCTTAAACTAAGCTGGGATTTTTGAAATTATCTGAATCAGTTAGGTCTGAAAAGGCCAATTTTCTTTATAAATTTAATTTCCCATTTTCACAGTCATTTACCATACACTTTCAGTAGAAAGGTCATCCTTTATTTCTGCCACAAGTCCTGCAAAGATATATGATACCTCAAAGCTTAAACACTTTATTTTTAAAGATTTATGGATGTAATTTTCAGTCATACAAATGGAATGCTTTTTGTTAAATATTCTAAGCTTTTTGTAAAAGACACTAGATTTTAGAAGCTACCTAAAATCACTATAAGTTAAATGTATTAATTTTATAAAATGATATAGTAGTTTTCTGATTTTAAGGTCTTTTTCAAACTTTCTGTAACACTCTTGGATATAAAAATATTTTAGCAATCAATCTAAAGAAAGCTATTCTTTGTTGCCCTAAATTCTTTCACTTCTGTGCAAAGGCCGATATACAAATTGTTGAAAAATATCCAGTAAAACTACTTGCTTTGCATGCATGTGAAAGAAACCTAATGTAGACACTCTTCTGAGAGTTATTTAGAATGCCAACAGGAAAAAAGTTAATGGCCAACAATATAATTCATAAATGGAAGACCAGGATGCAGAACCATTAAGCCCATGTTCCACATAATCAGGGTATTCATTAGTATTCTCACGACTGCCGTGAGCCCATTCACTGTCATCAGTCACTGAATATTTTGAAAGAGATTGTCCTGTGAAGTCAAGGGGGAAAGGCTTCTTACAAAGATGCTCTAGCCCCCGTGGTTTTCCTCATGGCTGAAAGAACTGACAAGGGAACAAGAGAACTGGAGGATGGTTATTCTGATTTGGTTTTGAATGTTTGCCACCCACTTTGGATTTGAATTAAATATCTGGCAGTTATTAATAACAAAAAAGGAATTAGGCTCTGTGAGATTACTCTCTACATTCTCTAGTTTGAACATATTAGATGCATGATAACATCAAGTTCTTTTTCTTCCCCTTATCCCAGAGAAATTCTTTGTTCCAGGTCTCTTTCACTTGAATGGCCACTACCTGAACTAGCTGCATGATCATTAGACTGAGGTTTTACAACAGGATTCTGAGAAGGCCAAATAATACCAATAGCACTTATCACATAAAATATAGACAGGAGTCTTCATTTTGCGAGAGTATGTTCCCATCTATACACACATAATTCCCTAGTTGCACAGCTCCTCTGAAATTGTCTCTCTTCTGTTCTTTGGAAATACTCTTGTGCTACATTATAGGCTCCATTACCCATAATTTATAAAATCCTTAGTTGATAAAGATCCCCCAATTCTTTATAAAACTTAATCCTCAATGCAGAAATTTTACATAGCTGTTTCATCAGCCTGAAGAAAAAAAAAAGAAACATTGCAAAAACATAAAATCTGTATATCAGTGGTTCAGAGTAGCTAGGGCTAACTGAGATACACCAGGAAGAATCTTCTGCTTTAGCACAGAAATTTCCATTACTTCAAATGATCGCAAATTTTTTTTATAGATTTATTTTTCAATAATAAATATGGCAATACACTGCTGTATCAATTCAGATGGATTTTTCCAATCAGCTAAACTTGTTAAGGAGTTAGAAACAACTTAAAGTTTAACATATTAAAATCAGATTCTTGTATCTGGTATTGTGTAAATATATATATATATATATATATATGTATGTATGTGTGTATGTATACATTTATTTGGAATTGTGTATTTGTATGCTAGAGAAACAGAGAAACATTATTCATTTCCTATGTGTATCATTTCCTTTCTGTGTAAGGAAATGTGTATTCATTTCCTTTCTATATCAAACTACACATCTGAAATGTTTACAACTGAAATGAAAATTTTTATATTCATTAAAACCTGTGCTTCATAGAAAAAAGAAAACGCAAGATAGTTGACTAAGAAGGGGTTCATAGCTACTTGTAGAAGTTTTTTTATTTGATATTTGACTAAATTTAAGTAGCAACTAAGAGAAGATTCCAAATAATGATCTGTGTGGGATAGAGTTGACTTTGTCTTCAAGTGTGCAAATTCCTGAACAAACATAACATCAAATAATTTGTTCCTCGTCATTGTCCTGGGTGGATGTATCTAGACAGATTCAAATGATATATTAAAAGTACTACTAGGATCCCTTCTTTAATTTTTGTGAAATTTACAAATTAATGTTTTCAAATATAATTTCTCAAATGAGGATCCCAGAGTCTCTAAATACCAGCATTCAAATTTCGGTTTTTGAATTGATTACATGAAGGTTCTGGCCCAATAATATAAATAGTACATTGAGAATTGAAAAAATAAAAATAGGCAACTGTATTAGACTTCTGGCAAAGGCCACATTCACAGGAAAATATGTAATTTCATTATCAGTCAAAACAAAGTCAAAACTTTGAGAATTTTTTGAAAAGAAGCATGTTTAATTTTGAGGAGCAAATTAAAAATATTGTTACTTTTATGGAAACTCTTCCTTGTATATGATCAAGCTCTTTTATATCCAAGATGAGGAATAGTAATTAGGAAGATAACTTTAAAATAGAGCTTCTATTCATTTTCATCCGTTCTTTTCATTTTTCCTTCTTCCAGAATATCCTACAATAACAGAAGCAATGTCAGGCAGCTAGTCAAAACTATCCTTAGCTTTGGAAGTTGAAATTCTACTGCAGTTACCTTACTGTAGTAGTAGTAAAAAATAGCCAAGTTATAAGTAAGTAGAGTAGAAAAAAAATAGAGTAGAAAAAAAAATAGCCAAGTTATAAGTAACATTGTGCAACAAGCACAGACTGATTTTTGCAGTGCAGTACAGCAATGTACAACAAGTGAGATTTCCATAGTTTTCTGCCATCAAAATAAGGCCAAAATCCAGCTAAACCTACCGATATGTAACACAGTTTAAAAGGTAGAAAAAAAATTAAATATTATCTAGCACCAATTTTTATCCATGTAATACACACTCACAAGCCCTGTCATAAGCAAACAGATAGGTCTTATTTACATAACAATTTTGAAAAGCAGATAAACTTTTTTTTCATTTTTATTTACCAAAAATAATTTTGTCATCCATTTTCTCATCTTGCTTGTTAAACACACATTAAATCCACTGATTTTATCAATATAATGAGCATTGCAAGAACAAAAAAAGCACAGTACGTTTACTGAAGAGTACCTTATTAAAGTCCTGTTGTCTGTGTAACTGAAAAATGAACAAATCCACAAAATTCAAACTGCTCAGCTAAAAGTAGGACAAAAATCTCTCTTCAAATTTAGGAAAGTTTCTGATTGTTTTGCAATTTTTGTCTTTTTAATATACTGTTTTAAAATTATGGGACCCAGACAGAATGATACTATAGGAAGAAAAAAGTCACTAAGAAAAAGGAAGTAAATAATTTAAATATTTGTGACAGGCATGGTTGTCAAACATATGTAAGCTATAGCCCTTATAAATTACTGCGAACAGTGGGAGAGAAACAGAATCACTGATGATATTTTATTTAAATTACCATGAAAAGAATTCAAATAACCTGACATTGAAAATAAGCAAATAAAGATTTTAGATAGGGCTGTTTTTCGAGTAACACTTCTTATACATTTATTTTGCTAATGGCAAGATACAGATTTCAATGTTGCTTAGGTGCCCTAGGCATTCTGTGCCAAATTGGTGTGTTTGAACTTGAATATTTCCACTATGGAATAATACCAATGAACCATGACAGACTAATAAATACAAAGAAGGATGTAGTTAAAAATAGATCCTCCAGACTTCTAAGGGCAGGTCTTCAAGGAATCCTTGTTCAAATTATGTGTAAAACACTAATACCAAATGTATTGAATCTGAAGGCTACTTCCATGTGTTAAGGCCTACATCGGCACAGACATAAAAACATTTTCTTTCTTTTGAAATTCCAAAAGTTGTCTTTTATACCTGTTTCTTTAACACTTGAGATAAGATGCACTACAATTTCACAAAAAAAATTTTCAACCACACAACTGGCTTTCCCATTTATGGGTGAGCTATCCACATGAAAGCCTAGCCCCAGTAGGCTTGCTAATTAGGCCTTGGGTGTCACCAAATGGTAAATCCTTGTAAATTAAATTGTCATTTCAAAGACTAGAAATAGTAAAAATGTTGTGTCAGATTTGCAAAGGATTTCATTAGTTTTTTGTCTTTGTCTTTGTCTGAGAAAAAGCTGTCAATACAATCTTTTGCCCTTCTGCCATTAGGGAATCAGTGCTAACAGAGCAAGACTGCATCTTTAGACAGTTCAGGGCTCTGGTCAATAAAATAGAAGGGGAGATAAAAAAAACTTCTGAGTCTTTTACCAAAAGTGCAGGCTATTTTCAGGGTTAAGTCCAATTAATGATAATAAGGAAGTACTGTTTAAATTCTCTGTGCATGACTTCTACTAAAAGTCACCATGAAATATAAATACCTGGGTAAGAATGAGCAAAAAGTAGCTGAAGACTATTTCAGAGTTCATTAAGTGCAAGATTATATGCTTTTTAATCTTCCAGCTTCTGTAAGAAATTTAAATGGAAACCAAAGCAGGGTAATTCTTAGTGTATAGGCTTCAGATAGAGCATGCTTTAGCATGTGTAGAACTATAATTTCATGTATATATTTTAGCAAAGTAATAACAGTAACAGTTCTTTGATTTTGTACTTTATTTCTGAAAAAAACAATTTTCTGCATTTTGGGTATGTTAAAAGTCTTTCATCACATAAGTTTTTTCTGTCTTTCTCTGAATTTATTTTGTCCATTAGATAGGAATTAAGTGACGACACTGACATCTGTAGAAAATCATCAGTTAGGTACTGGAAAGCTTTGATTAGCTCTTTTCTAGATGGTGGAAAAAGAAGTGCAGCAAATGGTGTTCCAGGACAAGTTTTTTTATAAGAGTGGCTAATAATAATAATAATAATAATAATAATAATAATAATAATAATGATAATAATAATAATAATTCCTTATTTTGGCATTTTACTATTCAATTAATATATAAATTTATGTATTTTTATTTCATTACACATACTGGTTTTTTTGGCTCTTCTGTATGCATTATATGAGCACCATATTTGGCTACTGACCACAGTTAGCTCTTTCACTAGAAGAGTATTTGTGCTGGAACATAAAATTAGTTGGGAAGAGTGGCAGAATTAGCACACTGAGAAAGGGGAGGGAGGAGGTGACTCCTTAATATGGGTGAGCTGGGGTCGTAGGTTAAACCCAAGGGGCAGCTGACCAGCTACTCACTCAGTTCTACATCCTCTACATCCTCTACATCCAGTGAAACAGAGATAGAGTCAAGGAGGAATAAAAGTAAGAAAACTTAGGGATTGAAATTATTAATAATAAATAGTATAATAAATATTAATAATAGATAACATTTATTCTTTAATAAGTGAAGGATAAGTGGAAGAAGATAAAAAAATCCAAAAGAAGATGCATAGGCTTCCTCAGGTCCCATGGGTTGACCAATGCTCAATCAGTTCCTGAGCAGAAGATGGCTATCCCTGCTAAAATTCTCGCTTCTCCCTTTTATTGATGACCACTGCATTATAAAGCTTGAAATATCTTTTTGGTTATTTTGGATCATCTGCTCAATTCCCTCCCAAACTATTGAGCAACCACAGTCTCCTCACTGTGGGGGCAGAGTAAGAAACAGAAAAAACCTTGATGCTGTGCAAATCCTGCTTAGCAAAAGCTAGAACATTTGTGTATTATCAGTACTAGTTAAGTTAAAAATTCCAACACACAAGAGATGCTTTGAAATAAAGTGGAAAATTGACTCTGTCACAACCAGGCAAAATACACTTAGGGAGTTTAAATTGTAGGCCCTTTAAAAATTAACTAATTTTCTGAAAACCCCAATACAAGAATCATTGAATTAGGGATGAACCAGCAGGTTTTATGTTTTTGTTTTGACTCCTAATGTATATATATCTATGGGCATTAGAAAACAGCAAATAAAGCTATAATGGTGTTTACTTAACTATGGAATTTAGTGAATGTAGTATTACTAGAAAACATATATACACCAACATTAGAAGGCAAGAGAAGAGAAACTGAGATGATGTATTTCAAAAAGCCTCATGACTAGTTTTAAGTTAGCTTATTGATATTTTGATGAATATCTCATTATCTTCAGAATTGTGAGAGTAACTTGAAGAACTTCTTTCTCAAAGAAACTGGAACAAATTGCTGTATTAATTTCAGTTTACCTCAAATTGTCTACATTTAAATAGCTACACTAGAATGCAAGAAGGTTGGTTAGGAATATTTTTCAATGTGCTGTGTGGCATTGCCTATCAGTAAAATAATCAGCAAACTGAAATTTAGACCTTTTTATACTACAGTATTTTGAAACTTCAAGAATCAGACAGATTATCAGACAGATAGCTTTCAGAAGCTGACATGAAAACTGTTAAATCCAAGTTAGATGTTTTAGAAGCACAATACAGAAATCAGCTGTATGATCAGACTTACTATTGCTACCACCATAGCACCAATCCTGATTTTTGTTTACATATGCTAATATATAGAGACATGCAATTTCAGTGAAGCAGTATATGCTGTGCAGGTAAAAATCTACACAGAAATTAAAACTCAAACACTTTTTATATACATTTTCAATCTTTTTGAAATTTTTATTTCTAAAGTTGACAGTGAGTCAAACGTTAATTTGCTTTAAAATAAAACTTTACAGCATTGCAAAAATATTAGTTTCACCTTTAAGAATCCACTCTAGAAAGAAAAAAATGAGAGGAGAAACATAATACATAAATCACTGTGTCTTAGTAATTTAAAGGTCTTTGTGATCACAGTTTCACCTAATCTGTGCATATTATTTAGAAGCACAGGGTTATTTTTCAGATATATCACTGAACTAATAAAGGAAGAAGACCTTTTTTCCAAGCAAGGTGAGATATCTTTAAATTTTATTATTAATCTTAGTAATAGTGAAAAAAATATGCACATGCTTCCATGACATGTTGACTCTCCAAAAGCTTTTGTGAATCTTAGGACTTCATACAATTTTTCAGAACTAGGTAATCACTATAATGTTACCATACTTTGGAAAATGCATCCACATTTGTGTATGCAAAAGATTTAATAGTCTAAATGGCTTATTAACTTCCATCTCCAGCTAAGGCACATTATGTTTTGAAATAAATAATGCTAATTCTTGCTTATTTTACTGCTAATAGAAGATTTTTCTGCCATGCTGTGGAAAGAAGCATTGCATATAATACACAAAAGTAAACTCCAACGTTAAGGAAATGCACTTTATCTACTTATTGAACAAACTGAATCACTATTGACTTCCTTACTTTTCTTTTGGTTAGTATATCATTGAGCCATTTTTTTTTAACAGTCCTCAATAGTCAGCATGTTACAGACGTGGCTCTGTATACCTCTATTTTAAGTATGTTTCCTGGACAGTTCAAATAAGGAAACTTGTTACTGACCATCATTTCAGGCTTAAACTGAACACGATTCAGGAAGGACACTCCAAATCATGAAGTTTTAACATTTCGTGTATCTGCAGAAAAGAGATGTCCAACAGAAAATATGTTTATATCCCAGGGTACTAATCTCACTCACAAGAAAGAATAACTAGATTCGTGGCTTGCATAAAAGTTCAGGTAATTCTGTCTTTTAACAGTAAAAAAATCCAAAGTTAGGACTTTATATTTCCATATTTTACTGATCCATAATTTTGCTACACAAAATTCACCCTTACTGGTTTTAATCTATAAAGAGATGGGACAACAAGGTAACAGGCAGCAGACCTTTGTTTTTGAACTGATGTATGCATCAGTTCCAGGTCCTGTGCTATGTAAGCCCAGCTTCTGGATTGTTCCACTGGCTCTGTTGTGGTGTCTAGTCAGGAGAATGGTGAATGCTACCCACAGCATTGACTGTGGGTTATTGCATTTGGGGGCTATTGCAAGATCCTACTTTTTAGTGGTTTTGACCCATGTTTTTCCCGGCACTGGTGCTCTCAAGCTGGGCCTTTTACCAGGAGATATACCCATGAAACTCCAGATCTATAAGTCCAGGCACATTTTCTAAGATGCTGGGTTAGAAGAGACTCTTGAATATTCCTTATGGGCCTCTTCTGCATGCCCAGCTTCCACAAGAAAATTGTCTGGGGATGCAGGAAGGTCGGCTGGGGGGGTGGCTAGAGAGGTGTGGTGTGTGTATAATACTTTTTCTAACAGCAAATTGTTGGAGGGGAGGAGGAAGAAGGAAATTACATGGTGGTTTGGCAGTAGGGTAGAGTGTGACATATGAAGACTGCTGAGATAGATTACTGTCCTGCTCTAAATTAATAAATGCACTGGACAGTCAGTATGCACTAAAGTGCAGAGAGGCAGCATTCAAAAGCAAACTCTCTCCCCTTCAAATTTTTCTGCTGAAGGGATTCCCCTCACTACCCAGCCTAAAATACAAACTAATATCCTGGAAGAAGACTGAAAGGGAGAAATTTTAATTTCCAATGCAAAGATAATTTGATGTTTCAGATTAGGCAGAGTCAATGGTTTTTTTCAGTGATTTTGAAAAAAATATCATCAGGGAAAGATAAGAGATCTCTGTGGCAGAGCTATATGCAGAAAATAATGTGAACATTGCCATCATTGCAAAGTCAGTTCTTAGTGCTTCAAAACACCCCATTTTCTGATTTTATGTAATTAAACATTACCAAAGACACAGAAAACAGTCAAAATATGTACTTAGTAGATGCAAACTTTAGTAGCCAAAAGAGACAGGTGTACCTCATGTGGTTTAGTCATTAACTCAAACAAGTGGAAAAGTCTGTAACTTTATTCATCACAAACCAGCTAATATTGTCATACTTACAGTTGGAAAGCAATAGTACCTAAAGTTATGAAATCACTACCCCATTTGCTTTTATTCCATGGCTTTCTGCTCATTTCTGTGAAAAGACACATGATAAGTATGACATCTTACAAACTTACAAACTATTTGTGTTATGGCCATGTAGTGGTATGGGGCCCATTTTAATGAACAAGCTAGAAGCCTGAATGGCTAGCTGCTAGCTGGTCATTCACCTCCTGCAAGTGACTGTTTTAACATGGTGGGTTGATCCTGGCTGGCTGACAGGTGGCCACCAAAGCCTCTCTGATTTCCCTCTTCAACTGAGGGACAGGGGAGACAAAATGTAATGAAATGCTTGTAGGCAACATAAGGACAGAGAGAGAAAACTCAGCAGATGCAAAATAGACTCAGCTTGGGGAAATTAGCTTAATTTAAAATCAGAATATGATAACAAGAAATAAAACCAAATCTTGAAAACATCTTCCCCCACCCCTCTCTTCTTCATGGGCTCAACTCATTCCCAAATTCTGTACTTCCTTCCCTTAGTGGCACAGGACAATGGAGGATGCAGGTTGTCAGTTCATCACATTGTCTCTGACCTCCTCCCCCTCAAACATTTTCCATGGCCTAGTAGAAGATCTGTCTAGAAGAAGACCTAGAGGACTATCTGCCATGGGAGATAGTCCTCCTTGAAATTCCCCTTCCCACAGACTGCACTTTTTAAACTGCTCCAGTGTGGGTCCCTTCCCGAGGATGCAGTCCTTCAGGAACAGGCTGCACCAGCATGGGTCCCGTGTGTCACAAGTCCTGTCAGCAATCCTGCTCTACCTTGGATTCTTCTCTCCATGGGTTCATGCCAGGAGGCTGCTCCAGTGCAAGCAACCCGCAGGGCCACTGCCTGTTTCAGGCATCCACCTGCTCCAGCATGGGGCCCACAGGTGGATGTGTTCTCCCACGTGGACCTCCTGGGCTGCAGGCACACACTCCCTCATCATAGGCTTCAGGGGAATCTCAGCTCTGGTGCCTGCAGCACTTGTTCCTCCTCCTTCTCCACTGACCTTGGTGTCTGCAGAACTGCTTCTCTCATATTCTCACTCCTCTGTTTTGGATAGATTTGCTCTTGTGCAGCAGAGTTTTTCCCCTTCTCAAATCCTTTATCTCCACAATGCTATCAGTGTCTCTGATGGGCTCAGCCACGGTCAGCAACAAGTCCATCTTGGAGACAGCTGGCACTGACTTCATTGCATATGGAAAAAACTTCTAGCCTTGTACCACTACCAAAATCTTGCCGCACCAACACAGTACAGAACGTTTGAATTACAGAGTACATATGCAATATAATTAGATTTCACTTAAAAATCTTAGCATCTCCAAGTGAACACTCAATCCTTTATTCTGTTAATTTACCAGTTTATTGTATGAAATCATTATATGTGACATATCACTTAAAAATTTACAAAATGTCATCTTCATCTACAGTGTAACAAATTTACTAGTATCTATTCAGTGCCCTTCATCTTACTGAGGTTTAGTGAGGACTAAAATTTTCCACACTTTGCAGGATTTTCCTTGTACTTGATATTCATCATACTCTAGCTCTGTAGAATTTAAGCAGGCCTTTCAAATTGGTCATAGAACTTCTCAAAGTAAATTTTGTTACTTCCAACATGGCTCCTCATGTAAATGCTTGCAGAATTGGGCCTTTAATTTATATTTTCGTTTTTCTGTGTCTCAAACAGTGAAAACAGGATGCAGATAATCTGATTAGGTAACAGCAGCAACACATGTAATATGAGGTATCAGTCAGACTTCTTCAAGTTAGTAAATGCAAGGTAAAAAGAGATACATTTCCAAGAATAGATGCCTAAGAGTGGTTTGGCAGGAGAAGTAGTAGTTTAAATAGTACTTACAACTAAACTGAGGAATAAGCCACATAGGCATATGACACACATTTAAGTGAAAAAACTCATAAATATTAGTGCAAGCACCTGTCTAGCATGAACATCACCAACCACTCCTCATGGCAAGAAAATTAATGACAGGTATGTCACATGTGACTGGTAGCTGTGCTGCCTTTGCAGGAAGACCACCAGAGTTACTCTGAATTTGATCTTTGTGGCTGCAGGAAGCTGAGAACAGGGCTGGTGGTGATGTGGGTTGTGAGGGAATTCAGAGCTAAACAAGACGCAGGATTTAAGGTGCAGGAGTGTTACTTGGTGCAAGGGTGCTACAAGGATCATTCTTATTCCGTATTCCATTCTACTAAAAGGGGGTAATATATTTACATATTTTCTTATATCAATGATATGTATTGTTTAAAAGCCAGGAGAAAAAGCCATGTGAATTTTTCCTTCTTCACACATTCTTTTTAAATAGAAAACAAATACTCTTATTTACATGAAAACCAACAGCCAAAAGTATGAAACCAACAGTAAAAAATATTAATTAAAAACATACAATTTTTAAAGGGCAGGGCATAGACCTCTTGGCAGCAGTATTAAATAGTACTTTTGTTTTGAGATTGCTTGTCAGAACCCACAAACTTGTGACAAAAACAGTCCAAGCAACTAATATCACAGCAGAACTTAAATCCAGCACATGCATATTTTACCTATAGCTTTTTTAATTTGTTTACACTTAATATATGACCTATCTTTATTCATAATATTACACCAAAATATTTGTAATACTGTACAAGAACTGTATTAACAGCTAGGATCTATTTAGTGTGATTTAAATGTAAGCACACTGTTAGTTGTGTTAAGTATGGGTTTGGAGGCAAATACGAAAGTTCAGTATTCTCCCACAGATTTGTTTTTGCTCAGGATAGAGCATTTTGTAAATGTTACTAAGCCTCTTCCCTTGTGTAAGTATATTGATTGCATATGTGTAGCTCTTTATCTCTTTTGCAAATAAATCTCATGTACTGCAGATACAGGAAATGCAAAAGACCATCTGGGCATCATTGACCCACTCTTCTCAAATCTGGCAGACAGTTTAGCATACGGTTTATTTTTTTCAGTGTATGTACAGCACTATCCTGACACCTCAGAAAACATGCTTAGGGGAATTCTGTATTTTTCAGTTTGTCAGCGTAGAATTTCATTACAATTGTTTTCCTGAATGAGCTGGTTTATCCAAGCTTGAGTTTTTCACCTTTGGATTTCAAAGCCTCACCACAAAAATTCCTCAACAATAAAGGTGTTTAGATTTAGAAGCTTGAAACTGGAGACAGATAAAAAATGAATACTTAATACTCTGTACAATCAATCATTTGGTCTGGTAACAAATGTGGCTACATTTGTATCACATGACTGTATTTGGATTTTAGCCTAGATTCATGTAAGTTCCCCTATTAGCTAAAGGACCAGAAAGAAGAAGAAAGATAATTTAGCTATATTTTTGTCTCCCTTATTGTTTAACCTGATGTTTTGGTTCTCTAGGTTATAAGTATATTTAGACAAAATTACTGATACTAACTTCCTACTCAACATCAGACAACATTTTGACAGTATTGAGGAAAATCTAAACTAAAGCATATTCTACTGGATGTGTTCCAATTGGAAGAAAGTTAAAAATAGTCCTCAGCTGCAAAGTGTTTCAAACTGTCTGAGTATTCTTTTTGTTTAAATAGAAACAACAGGGAAATCTGAACATACATTAATAATTTCGTAATAGTACAAACAACTTGTGGAAAAAAATACACTATGTGTAAAATTACTGTAAGAAATAAAACATAAATACCCGTAGAACAAGAAAACTATTCTATTCTTACCTGTGATTATCACACTGCTAGTTCGCATTCAGAAATATATGCCAAGCAGACAAGTTGTAGGACTGGGACAGATTTGCCTTTATGACCTGACTAAACCTGATAGTTTAAAACTATCTGCTTTTGGAGAGAAATCCTTTTTGTCCATAACAATAAGTTGAAAATTCCAGTGAGACAGAGGGAGCCTGAGCTAAGTGAATCTGGCTTTGGCGCTATGCAATGAGAAATGCTGGCTCTCTTCTCCATACTAAATCTAGGAAGGATCCCAGGTTGGTTTACTTCGTTCTGATACCTACATTATTTGTTCTGTCTGGTACAGATCCTTTTCATAGAATAAATTTGCCTAGATGCTGAGATATTACAGCAATATCAATGTACCAGAACTTGGGACTTTCTTAGCCAAGTGTGGGACAAATAGGTCATCCTAGTTTGTCAGTACTCTGCTATCATGACAATTTCCACCAGGAGAACTGTTTTCTCTGCAAGTAGCAATGAATTCGATCTTAAGATTTCTTGGAAATATAGTCCTCTTATACATGTTATAGTCCACTTATACATGTTAACTTAAGTAATTAGGTGTAATGAAAAAGTGCAACTCAGTTATCAGGATGACAATTGGTATAGACATACTAACTAGATAGTATGAAATTCCCTTCTCCTAGCTGACTGGATGTTCTGGATCTGAGTGGGATAGAATTACTTTCTTCTCAGTAGCTGTTATAGTACTGTGTTTTGGATTCAAAATGAGTACAGTGTTAACACACTGATGTTTTGGGTTTTTGTTAAATCATGTTTATCCCAAACCAAGGAATTTTTCTTGTGTCGTGCTCTGCCAGTGAGGTGGTGAGCAAAAGAAACCAGGAGGGAGCACAGCTGGGACAGGTTACTAAATGATTTTTCACACCATAGAATGTCATGCTCAGTATAAAAACAGAAGCTGATCTGGATTTGGGAACTGGGATTCTGGCATAGGTCAGCGGGTGATGAGCAATTTTCTTGTGTGTTTCTTGTTTGTCCCTTACTGTTATAATCTTTTTTATTAATCACCATATTAATGTATTTTGCTTTATTTTCAATTATGCATTTTTTTCTTATTTCAACATAAAAGTTTTATTTTGATTCTCCTCCTCATTACACCAAGGTGGGGTGAGGGCAGAGAGTGGGAGTTGAGTGAGCAGCTATACGGTACTTAGTTTTCATCTGGGCTTAAAACTGACACTTGAATACCCAAACTTTTGTGTGTCTGTCTGTTTCCTTTTACACATTCAATCTTCTCTCCCTGAATATCATGCAAAGTACCTTGTTTTCTGGCGAGGGAAGTTCTGTTTTGGCCTAGTTATATTATTTTTTGATATTACCAGACTCACAAATGACCAGAAAAAAAATAAAAGAAATACAGTAAGTTAGGAATTAAATCTGACATAAATTTATTTTTACTGTACTGTTAAAAATTATTAAAAGCAACAATCTCAGTCATGTTTTATTTATTTTAATCTAAAGGATCATCCACATAGTATTTTTTACCTTTGCAAACAGAATGTCCTCTCACATAAGATTCTTCCTAGGAGGAGAAAGAGAGTGTTAAAAAGTTGCAAAGTCATAGATTTTTTGTTTCCAGAGAGTTTTATTGTATTAGTAGCTCCATTGGTTTTGCAGTAATAAAACCTCAATACATTAATTTTTCATTATATACAAATTTAATAGCATAAGGAGGTTAATACTAGAGCACAGGTTTCAGAGCAGTAATACCTCAGCTGGTTTTCATTCTTATTTGATAAGAGATAGTTATAAAACATATCTTTTTGAGATGAACCAGAGGAAAAATAATTTCTATAATTATGGTCAAAATGCAACCTGTGTCATGTATGAAAATCCTGATGGTCTTGCATATTTGATCATTAAATCGCAGGATTTTATAACCTGTGGGAAGCCTGGGAACCTTGCAGCCTTATTCAGCATTGCTTTGCACACAGCACAGTTGCAGAAATCCTGTGTAGGAGAGATGCAATACTCTCATTCAAGCCACAGTTCTTGAATGTCTTCTGACATGGTTTCTGACTTGGCTTGTCCTTTTGCAAGGACGCTCTTCTACAACATGCAGAACAATAAGTGTTGGCCTTTTAGATATTATTTGCACAGTTACAAAAATTACTTACAGTAAACAAGTGAAAACATGTCTGTCCCTCATCCAAGGCAAAAACCACTCTTGAGTAGTTCTATAAACATAAAAGAGAAAACTGTGCTTTTAATGCAAGGAGTCATTTAAGTGAATGTATGACAGATCATGGACTCACAGAAAAGTTTGGGCTGGAAGGGATCTTAAAGTTCATCTAATTCCAGCTCCCCTGCCATGGACAGAAAACCTCCCCCTAGAACAGGTTGCTCAGACCCACAGCCAACCTAGCCTCGAACACTTCCAGGGATGGGGAATCCACAACTTCTCTCTTCCAACATTCTGTTCCAGTACCTCATCATCCTCACAGGAAAGAATTTCTACCTAGTATTTAATATTAATGCATCATCTTTCAGTTTAAAGTGATTCCCTCTTATTCCTATCACTACAAGTCCTTGTGATAAGTCCCCCTCCAGCTTTCTCGTAGCCCCCTTCAGATGCTGGAAAGAGTTCTAATGTCTCCCAGGAGTCTTTTCCTTTCCAGGCTGAACAACTCCTGAGGTCTGTCAGCCTGTATTAATAGGAGAGGTGCTTGAGCCCTCTGCTCATCTTTGTGGCTCTCCTCTGGACTCATTCCAGCAGTCTTTCTCATGTTGGTGCCCGCATAGCTGGAAGCAGTACAGCAGGTGGGGTCTTCATCTTCTTTATGCCCATCTTAAACAACAGGTAAATTTACTAGAGATGTGACTCCATACAGGGCTCAAAATTTAGACTTTCAGGAAATACTTTGGAGGAAAGTGTCACTGAGGGTAGTGCTTATTTCGTTGAGGATATCCATCCTCAATGGTTTTAAAAGTATGGTTTTAAAAGTAGTCCATAAAGAAAAAAGTATGTTTAATTTCTGTAGGTGTTTATCTCAGTGTGAGGACTCACACAGTGATGACACTGAGAAGAGCAAGCAGACCCTGCTTATCACTCTAAGAGAGAAAACAAGTTCTGGAAACAAATCCACCTCTCAAAAAAAAAATAAGTCTGTGGAAGAATGTCACATGTCTAAATCTCTGTGAGAGATTTTAATAGTTACTGTCACAGAGTCTCAGCAAATGAAAGGAAGGAAGGAAGGAAGTTTAGGATTGCCTCCTAAGGCCTTCTTGAGAAAGTATGACATATGGGCATTCTGAGATCTGGCCACAGACAACAGTCCCCTGCAAGATCTAGGCACCATTTCAATTTCCAGGACAGCCCACTGAGCTGGCGGAGGGCTCTGCACTGAAATTCTTAGATAGGCCTTGCTGAATGCCTCCTTTTCAAAAATCTGTTCTCTGTTTCATTTGAGATTCAACGTGGTAACAACCAGCTCACTCATTATTTCAGGGGAATTTAGCCAGGAAGTTTAATTAATACAATTCCTTTAGGGAACAATAATGGAATGTTTTTATCCCTTGAAACACTGTATTAAATATATTGCCTGTGCTAGATGATAAAATGAGTTAGTCAGCCTGGAATGACTTGCTGTTAAACTAGAAAAATACCCAGCACCTAAAAAGGTAAAATATAAATATTTTTTTTTAAAGTGATGAAATGAACCAAGGTGCATGAAATGAAATGCAAGAAATCAGAATGTAAAATATTCTTGTTCATCTACCATTTTCTAATTTATTTGTCATTTTTTCATTAGTCCATTTTCCTAAAATGGAATACTTTGTATTGTACAGACATGACAGAGGTCAGAACCCAGGTCTTGGCAATTCTTATTGAGGTTTCTGTTTCAGGGGAATTTCCTCTGAATTTTGTTATTTCAGTATATTTTTCAGGGAATTGATCCCATATTTTGACTCAGATGAAGAAAACTTGAAGGAAGATAACTTTTTTTGGTATGGGATTTGGATGGCAAGGATATTAATTGTCTCATCCTGTGTGTCCCAACTTCTGTAAATGTATGTTAACTGAAAACATTCTTTGTTTAAAAGAAGACTTTTATTCACAAATTTAAATTAAAAGGTTGATTTAATTACATGAGAATTTTAAAGGAATATTTTAAAAAACTTTAAAAGCTTGCTAAATAAGTAAAAAAAGACACAAAATTTGTCTAGGGTGAAGAGGTTAGAGATGCAGTTTGCTGCAGTCTTTAACCTCTTATTATTTGATTATATATGTGATTATGATGATCAATGTTTTGCGTGGTTTCACTCATAGCAGTATTAGGTGGGAACAGCCTTGTTTGGAATGGGTTATCATGATTTTTTGCTTTGGTTTTGTATATTCCTTCTTCTTCGTTTTCTTAACTTTTATACCACTGAGAAAGCACCAATATAACAACTGGTTTTTCTTTTCATATTCATATTTTAGTATAGAAGATAGTAACAAAATCATGTTATCTGGAAACATTTTCATCTCACACTTTAGCTTTTTTTCTAGTCAGTTATCTAGTTATCTGGTCTTCTGATTTTCTGGTCTTCTTTTTCTTCTTATTTCTGAACTTTTCTGAAGGTATTTAGTCTTAAGTTTATCTGGTCTCAAGCCTCTTCTGTCATTGAAATTTTCATCTTAAAATGAAGGAATCTGGATGAATAGAAAAATAATTAACTTTCACTTTGGTTTCTTCTGTCTCAGAGAGCACACTTCCCTTTTAAATTTTCATTCCTCTGAGAAAATGGAGGGGTTTTTTTTTTGTTCTCTGATGGTGGTAGCAATGAGTAAAAAACCAGTTAGGACTGCCTACAGGTATATACAGAGACACACAGTATTTTCCAGTTCAGCATCTCAAAATCACATACTCCTTAGGCTAAGCTCTCTGAGCAAGTATCTAGATTTTCCAGGTTTTGTTCACACTTAGGAAGTCTGGGCCAAGATTTTTCAAATTTGGTTTTACCTTATTCACTAAGTAGAACTAAACTTATTCCATGAGAAACTGGAAAAAATCCTAAAAATAACTTTCCCAAACAGGCACACAATATGTCTCTGATCACTAGGACCAAGGCATGCTTAAGCATCTGACTGGAGGAAAAACTTTGAGTTTTTCTAAAGTCTAAATCAATTCTCATAATTTGTCTTTACCTTCACTCCTTTATTAATGCACATCATGTTGTTTGCTTTTAATGGTCAGCCTTATTTTTCTTATTTTGAGAGTGGCTTACAAAGTTACTTTTATGAATACCACTTTACTGCATTTTCAGATTGCAGGAAAGTACCTGCTAGAAGGTCAGAAAAGCAAAGAGTCCTCCAGAATGGCTCCTGAAAGAATGAAAAGAGAACAGCTGACCATTATGTCATTTTTGTGTGACTGCTTCAACAGTGGCCTCTATGCATTGTTTCCCAAATCTCTTGTAAAGGCTTATTGATTAACTAAATTAATGGAGAGGGTCACAGCTGTGTCTTATGCCCACTTAGCCCTCTTCCAGAAGGTAGCAGGAAATGAAAATTTGACTTCTCTGCAAATCTTTTCCATGATATGTAGCATCATGCAGAGGGATTTATTTATTTTTTGCTAAGTAGAATTTTTCTGCTACCTTTCGGTCTAGAGCACATAGCACAGGAACAGTAGCTCCTACAGAAAGCAGTACTAACCAGAAGTGACAGCCTTCTGCTGTCCCAAGCCAAGACAAATTGTGCACTTTCAAAGAGCTGTGGAAATATGAATGCATATCACTGTTACAGCAACACATGTTACCACGGCTAAATTTCCAAGGCACCTGTCTGAACCCAGTATTTCTTAGTACCCCTTGCCTTTTTCTCATGAATTCTATTGCCAAAATTGAGTTGTAGTCATATTTGGGAGCAGATGGTCAAACCCACTGCTGTGTCCAAGTAGGCTGGTGGGCATAGTTATCTGATGTGTTTAGAGATATGATAGCAAGCCAAGCATCTCTCTTTATTCGCCACCTAGGGATACACTCTCAAGTAAAGAGAGATCCCCCTCTGAGAAGAGTAGCTGCCAGATTTCAAAACATTTGCTGAATGTTTGTAGAATTGTACTTGTCCCTGGAAATAATACTGCTAAATAGCCACATTTTCACAGCTACTTTTTAAAGTGAATTTAATTTGTAAACAGATGCTAAGTGTAAATATGTAAGCTTAACATCAGCACCATGTTGTATTTTGAATATTTACATGTTTTGCTTAAGAAGAGACACTGCAACCCATGTTCCATGACGTAATTGGACATCTGCTTGCTAGCCCAGCTGACTCAATTAATTCTAAAGGTTGTTCTTGGTAGGGAAGAGGAAACTACCATTGGTGATTTCCTGATGAATTTATCCAAGTGGGTATTCCCAATTTCTGTCTAACATAAGGCCAAAATAAAATTTCATTTTCTGATACATGGCTCATTATTTTTTGCAATACTTTGAAGACTCATAAATGATGCCATCTCCCCATCTAATAAATTCAGACCAAAGTGTTTGATTTCAACTTGTACAGTCAATGAGATAAATGGTATTTACCTATTTCTGTCTGTAAAAACTGTGCACCATAAAATGCTAAACTTTGCTTTCATTATTCAACATGCAATTCTGGTATTCCAGACTGTACAGTCTCAGTTTAAAAAACATAGCTCAGTACTACAGAAGGAAGTCTTACTACGTAAATATCCCTCTATAAATGCTCACTGAAAATATATTACCTTTGGAATATATTACTTTGAGGAAATGGTGGTTTCAGTTAATCAGATATGCTGATGTTGAGAAGGAATTTAGTTACAAAGAAGTTTCTTAAGATGTTAAAATCAAATCTGATTATGAATATTATCAGAGAGCTTAGTGCTGAAATGCTTTATTTTAAAAACCAGCTTTATCTAAGACTGTCTAAGGTAAGATCAGGACACAGCTGGAAGTGATATAATCAATTAAATGGATTAAAGCTGCTTTAGAGGTTCATTCACAATACAAGGAAAGCCCCTTCATTGCAATTAGATTTAGAATTTTTCAGCAAATTTTGTTTAACATAAGAAGATAGCTAAGTATATCCGCCTCTTTCCAGGTGGGTATACTTACATGCAGGTGGATTTCTCAGCACGGAGCACTTGAAGGAAGCACTTGTAGCAAGGCTGATGACTCAGCACAGGGCAGTCTGCAGATCCATGCAACTTCTGTAGGTCCTTTTAACACACAGGAGTGAAAACCAGTTTCCGTTCCTGAAAGAAGCAGTGGCTTGTGAAAGTTACATTCTATGTGCAGCCTTTCAAAAGCCAAAATTATCATGAATATGGCATAGCCCACTTTGGCTTTCAGCCCAATCTCACCACACATGATAAAGCTATGCGGAAAAGTGTATGATAGGTACAGTCTTCAGTACCAAGTCACAAACTTTGCTTTTCTCATGGTCTAACAGAGCATGGTTTGTGAAGTTCCAGAGCCAATTAAACTATATTAACAAGTGTAATTATTATTGTCATCAGATTTACAATATTATATATAAATAAGTGTGGCTTTAGTAACTTTCAGTAACTGAGAAGTGTTAGCAGTATGATTGCCACAACACAAAGAAGTCATTTGAGCATTATGTATGCTGCTTTGTAATGTGTAGTATCAACTATAAGCTATCCCATCAGCTAAATATGAACACCTCCATGAACTGTAAAACGAAAATACAGATCCCAGCAAGATTCAGATCAGGTTTTGCTGGAAAATCTTGGGGCTGAGACCTCTACCTACCTGATTTAGTGGAAGAACCTCTAAAATTTCCCAATGAAGCTCATCCTCTCTCACAAATATGTAATCAGGATAACAGGAAATTTATTACATGACATTTGTTAAAGGAGTTGTATTTTGGAGGAAGAAAGAAGACCAAGTTCCAGGCTGAAGATCTTTCTTGAGTCTTTGCTTTTGTGTAATGGAGTGTGAAGGAGTTGTAATGAAATATATGGGTTAGGGTTCATTCTGCATTACCCCTACATGTAACAGACTTGTGCTTCCTACAACAACTAAATACACACCTATGACAGAGGATTTCCAAACATTTTTAGAGACACATCAGCTATTTCTCATTCAGTTAAGAGTTGTTTTTTCAACAGTTCTGTCCAAGGACCCACAGTGCTGGTGGGCACAAATAGGCCTAGTTCTATAATTATTAGGGAAAAACAATTATGGCTTGTTTTGTCAAAATCTGCATCATTTTGCTTACAGATAGTAACAGACTGAAAGCCAGATTATATATATATATTACATAGCAGCATCAGAGTTTTATTTCTGGATTCCAACTTTTCTCTTGTAGTAAAATCTCTTGGATGCAGAAACCATGTTGGTAATTTAAGACAAGATAGAAATTAAACTTGAAATAAACTCCTCTCACTTCTTCCCTGCCCCCTCTAGGTAGAAAGGGACAAAGGCAGACAGTATAGATTGAGATGATGTATTCACTATTTTCTTTTCCCCAAAATCACACTGCCAGAGATGATGTGGAAGGTATAGAATAACAGCCTAAACATACCCACATGGCTATAAACTCTGCCAGGTCTCTGCAACAAGAGCACCATGGGACAGAGTGCAATTTGTTATCAGAAAACGGAGAATTTGCTCTTTGATTTTCTTAGTCATTTTTTTTCTTTTAGGTAAAATAGCAAGAAAAAAATCAAGTTTGGCTTGGTCATTTTATTATATTTCTTTCCAGAGGGATATTATATTTTTAATATATATTTCATGTAGTTGCTCAAGTTGGAAAAGACTTCTAAGATCATTGCTTCAAGTTGTTAACTCACCATTACCAAGTCCACCATTAAACCATGTCCTTAAGTGTCACATCTACACATCTTTTAAATACCTTTTAGGATGGCAATTCCATCACTTCTCTGGCCAGCTTGTTCCAGTGCTTGAACATCTTTCAAAAAAGAAATTTCTCCTAATATCAAATCTAAGCCTCCCCAGCAGAACTCTAGGCAATTTACCTTTTCCATCAGCTTATAAAAACTTTTCTCTGCCTTTGCACCCTGACTCTAAAACAGACTCCCACCATAGTACCTGCCTTATCAGCCTTTCCCCTGGTTTGTGCTCATCAGAACTTGGCCTTATCATCACCGTCATTAAGATCAAGATAGTTCCTAACATACTGGGCTATTCCACCACCTCTCTTCCTTTGCCTATCCCTTCTGAAGTGTTTATAGACAATCATTGCAGCACTTGGGTTTTGTGAGACATTCCTTCGTGTTTCCATGATGACAAATATGTCATAGTATTTATGATTCACAATGGCTTAGGTCTTCTTGTTTGTTGCTTATGCTGAGTGTGTTGGTGTGCATGAATTTTAGTTGGGCTGTTGATCCTATCCACTTTTCTGGGGAAAGAACTCTAATTTTTATGTGACCTTGCATTTTTTCAACAGTTTCTGGCATCAACTTTAAAAGATCTCCCTCCTTTTTTAATGAAACGGCAGAAGATAGTTCATATATTTTCTAGTTGCCTAAAACACAGTAGCATTTCCTGGAAAGCCAGAAGCATATTGGCCAAGTCTAGCAATTCAGCAATGAGCAATTTCATTATGAGTAATTTTGCCACAAGCAGCATATATACCTTTTTATCTAGAAAAATGTAGCAATTTCCATGTACAGCAAAAAGAACTGGCCTGCCATGCATGTAAATACAGCAAATATGTGCTATGTTTTTTAAAGAGTAAAAAGAGTTAAGGGGGAATTGCCTCAATGTAGTTGTGAGACAAACACGTAATTCTAGTGAAAAAACATGTCCCAACTAAACATCAAATGTTGTTGATCTCATCCTGTTGTAGCAGCTTTTTTCTGAATGTATTTGGATGATATTGAAACACAGTTGATATTGAGGACACTCTTTTTAAATTAATAGAAAAAAATAAGGTCTCAACAATTAGAAAAAAAGATAATTCATCCTGCAAAAGAGTTGTCCCTCCAGGTACCTAAGAAGCCATTTTTACTTTCTTGTGCTGGTTTTTTGAATGGAACAGGTACATCTTAAACTGAAAATTACTGCAGTAGATCATTATGTTTCTGAAATATATTTAAACTTATTGCTGTCATAAAATATTCAATTCTAAAACACTTTCACCCCGCACCAAATCGTACCTTATCAGACAGGTTTTGATAAAAGACTTTGCTATTTCTCCTTCAAACACTAGTGATACCTATATTATCTGCCTCTGGCAATGCTCTGAGAGATGATTATTAATGCTTACAAAATAAAGCACTGCAGCAATACAAAGGACTGTAGTATTGAAATGTGAACACAGACAGTGTGAAAGTTTCTTTATTATGAAAATGTCAGTTCCATTTTTAAAACTGAGTTGAAATTTCCATATCATAAAATACAAAAGTACAGGTAAAGAAAACTTTTAATCAGATGTATGTGGCTTTTCTGATTCCTATAAATAGACATTTGAAGGAAGGTATGTTTACATAAATCAGGAACATCTCTGATTAGATTTAGCAATAAATCCAAAAGCTAATTTATGAAATTTGAATTTCTAAACTCATTAATTTCTTCAGGTCATTTTGAACGCATACCCAAATAATTTATCCAAATTATTCAAACAGGATATTCAGCAACTCTCACGCCAATTACACGCAAGAGGAGAGAAAAAAAGTTGTTGCTGCCTTTCTATTCATTTTCTGGTTGTTCAACATTGTTAATCTCTAGTAAAATGCCTTTTTTGAAAACTATATAACTTAAACTACCTGTTTCTAGATCATTCATGTATCTAATCAAGTTGTACCCAAAACTGTTCCTCCTAAGACCTTCATACTTACTTTTCCTTTCTGGCTTTAAATGTATACTTCTCATATTTCATGTGGTTTGCAGCCTTGCTCCCTCTTTTATAAAACTTTGTGGTTGGTCTTCCTTCACAAATTTACAGGTATGCAATTAACACAAAAATAACAGGAAGTACAAATTGCAATAAATTTCTTCCAACCTTTATTTAAGATTTTTTTTGTTCAACTTCTGAAGAATTAAGAGCAACTGATAGTGAGTTCTTGGAAAGCATAAATTCAGGTTTTGCCTTTACTACTTCATGGGGAATTCTATTACCAAGGCAAATGATAGCAGAATCAAGCCAGCATGAGTACTCCTGGGTTTTTTTACCGTAAATTTACATCATGGACTCCTCATGAAATTTCAGGATTTCTGTATTTCTTATGTGCTACTATATGCTGCAATTCAATTGTGTGAGTAACATTGCCACACAATTTTTACTATTAACATGAACTAGAAATACTACAGATTAACAGGGAGGTGAACAGATACTTTTTACGGTCTCAAATTATAGTATAAAATTTCCCAGAAAGTTCTTGAAATCTGTTCTCCTTTCATAACATATTTTATTGACCAAATCTCTGTGAAAATTATTTGAACTATTGTTTTCAGAAATCCAATATTCTTTTCTTCGGCAGTGTATAACTACACAGAGTTTCAGTGTCAAGAAAAAGACTTATGGTTATGGATTTTCCTAAAACTGTAGCAGTGTATATATAAATGGTCACTCTCTGAGTACTTAAACAACAGTAAATGGGTATTCATGGCACTAATTTTAAACATTTATTTGAGAATGTTTGGGAAAATTTCCTTAGTTTAATACAAAGCCAAAAGCTGATTAGAGATAAGGATATAGATAGATCAGGCAGATGAATGGATGGATGGATGGATGGATGAATGGATAGATAGACAGAAAGACAGATATAGATGTGTAGTTATTAATTTCAAGGTAGAATGATGGCGTCAAACATAGCACTAGGAGTTTTGGGTGCTAGGTATTTTCTAGTTGATTTATTTGAAACTAGGTTTCAGCCCTTGAGGCACAACTATTGATTTCAGGGATGAATGACATGATGACAGCTTTTAGGACTTTATTTCAACTAACCATCCCCCTTCAGACATTGTATTGTAGACTTCTTAAATGTTTCATTTGGAACACAGTTTATGGGGTTTTACCTTGCAAAAGGAGAATTTCTTAATCTTTAGTTTTAAGGGAAGAAAGACACCTGTAAAACACTACAGAAAATGCTACTGTTGCTTAAATTTCCTTTGGTGGAAAGTGAATATATTTTCAATTTTCTTCTTCATCCTTCTGAATTTGGTTACAGTAATAATAAAACAAACACAGGAATGACATTGAAATCTTAGAAACTCTTGGACTCACAATGTGACTTGAGGTATTATTTAGCTTTATGGTAAGAAAATGAAAAAAGTTTTAAAAAGCCATAGAGTAAGGATAAAAGAGGAAATTCACTTTGTCATCTACTGTCAACTGTATATTATCATACCTCTTGGGAGAAGAGCAAATAAACAATTTTTCATCCCTGTATTCACAGAAGACTTCCTGATGTAAGATGAGCTTTAAAAGAAACACCTTGATTCGGGTTCTGGGAAGCTGGTATCTCTGAATTAAGAAAATTGCTTTATCAACTCCTGTATAAATCTGACAAATCAACTGAAGCAAAGAAATAACCCTGGTAATTCAGAAAAGGAGTTAATTGTGAATAAAATAATATTCACATGAAACATGGATGAGCTGGAATTTCAAAATGGACTGATATGAAATATAATGTTTACTTGTCAAGGCCTCTTCTGAATAATAATACCCTTATAAACTCTTTTAAATGAGAATTCTACTGACAATATGAGAACACAGCAAAAACATTTTGAAGAAAAAATTGTGAAACAACCTATGAATCACTAAGGAATTCCTTTATAGAAAAGGAGAGAGAAACAGTAAGATATGATGTCTCAAGTATAGTATTCTCATTTTTCAATAGTGTATATTAGGTTTTAAACTTTTCTCTGTATTTATCTCTTTGGCCCCAAAATTATTAACTGGTCCTTCTGCAGACATTATGCATGTGCTGTCTCTGTGCTCCACATCATTGCCAGAGATGTTAAGCAAGTGTTCTTTCTCTCTATTAATTTTCTCTTAATCTTTTTCCCTGTTTCTTATTTTTCCATGTATATGGAAAAGAGTATCATACTTTAAAGAATGTTTGATCACTCTTTCTCCAGTTCTCTTCATACTTCTGTATCTTTTTCCTCTTTCTTTCACTTCTTTCCTTTTCTCTTCTGCCTTTTCAGAGTCTTTTTAAGTCTCTCTCTTATTTTTTAAGTTTCCCTCTCTAAACTTTTTTTCCTTCTGTCACCTTTCCTACTTCCCTTCTCATGTCTTTAATTTCATTGTTTCTTCTATTTTCTTTCTCCCTCATTTTCCATTCCCTCTTCAATGCATCTACAACCTTGGCTGTCTTCGTCCATAGAAAATTTATTTTCTTGGATTCATTGATCTTTGTAAATTTCTGTAAAGCTCTGAAATCAAGCAAGGATCTTCATTTCCACTCATAGGTTTGGATAAGATCATATCTCTTAAAAAAATGCTATGAAGGACACAATTATTTGTTTAGAGTGGAGAGCAGGGCCCATCCAGTCTGGAATTTAGGCAGCAAGGCTTGTCATGATGTGACCTGTGCTTTGCATTCCTATTCTCCCTGTGCTTTCTTTGCTCAAGAACTCTCTTGACAGCTCATGGTTTGTTCTTAGTCACAGAACAGAGTTGCCTTGTAGAGAAAAAATGTAGAGAAGAAGTACAACTTGCATAGGTTTTTACTTGTAAATAAGAAATTTCATTACCATTTCTGTCTCAATAGGCCTATTGTTCCACTCAAGCCACGAAAATAGCGCTTGAGGTATGTCAAGTCGGATATTGGAATAATTTCCTGTGTCACCGGACTAAACACCTGATATTTAGTTTTCTCCTGAAACATGCTTGCATAATTTGTGTCAAAAAGCAGTGCTTAGACTAGATCTTCTCACTTTTTTTTTAATAGCTGCTCTACCCCAGAAAAAATCCACAAAATATAGATGTCATGGAGCTGGGAAAGCGTCTTTAAAGGAATTATGGAATGAATACAAGTTACATGAGAAATTCATGGAGGGCCAAGCTCATTGTAGGACATATCTTTTATGTAGTACTGTGAAACCTGGTGTTGATTTTCAAAGTGATGAGGCCATCAGCAGAAAAGTCAAACTACCTACTTGGATATCAAATTTTCAGTATCACAGAATCACAGAATGCATCAAGTTGGCAGGGACCCCAGTGGGTCAAGCTCCCTGCTCAAGCAAAGCCATCCCAGAGCCCATGGCACAGGATTTCTCCATAGAAAGGATTTCTTTAATCTCCCCAGTGAGGGAGACTCCACAAACTCTCTGGGCAATCTGTTCCAGTGCTGAGTCACTCGCACGGTAAAGAAGTTCTTCCTCATGTTCAGGTGGAATTCCTGAATATGGATATCCAGAATGAGAGAACAAACATTTTGTACAAAGAATTAATCTGGATCATATTCCCCTCCAAAAGTGAAAGCTTCCCTTGAATTTTTTTATGGCCTGCCTTGAAACTATGAATAAAAAATATCTGCTAGTGGCAGTTGAGCATCTGTAATGTATGGAATTCTCAAGCTATCGTAAGATCAAATCTCTTTATGGTAATTAAAGAGATACAAGGTGGCAGTTGTTTTTACTCACTGACCAAAGTTTGAAATTGGCTACCTGTTGCCTAGTTCATATTTTATCCTTGTTGCCATTACATCCAATCCTTTCCTCTCTTCCCCAGAGAGGGCCATTAAAGAGTAAGTGCTTTATTTTGTTATCAGGATGATACACAGACCCCAGCTACAGTTTTAGTGCCATGTCCAGGAGTTAATCAAACCTTTGTTTGCAATATATTCCCCTTATAGCACAATTGCTATGTAACGGCTGATTCAAGTTTTAATTGCCTGATAAATTGAGTGTAAAATCCTATGGCAGAAAAGGAAATCAGAGAAAAAGAGGGCGGTTCTCTGGCAAGTTGATATAAAAACAGTTTTCTCCTTACAAGTAGAAATAATTTGCATAAATTTGAGCACAGGGATAAGCAGTTATAGATGACACCAGGTAACATAGCCAGAAAACCAGGAAATTTATAATTCTTCTGTCATGGCCTTTTTATTACGCTAGTTGTTTTCACTACTCACAGAAATTAGAAAACAAGAGTTGCTGCTTATGTCATCACTGTGACTGTGCCAATTTCATTAATATCATGCTGCAAAAAGTATATTTTTGGTTGCTTTTACTGAAAAGTATACAGTAATTTAAATTAAAACACATTTGGGAGGATGTTATATACATAGATATTGCCTATGAAAAGGTTTGCTTGGAAAGTCCGTTAAATTTTAGTTTTGACATTTGACATAAAAAATTATAAACAACTCTTCAGATCCCTATGATTTGCCAAATACTGCATGTTTTTGTAACAAGTCTCATTTTCTAATATCAGTATGAATATTTGATAGCTTTGCTAAACTTACTATTTATTTTGTAAAACCAGAAGTGTCTTCAATTTATGCATTACAAATTTTTTGCTTACTTCCATTTTTTCCTTTGGGTCTAAAAATGTTGATTTGGTGTGCCTTTGCCCTGATTATAGTAAGATCTCTTGGAACTCTGGCTCCACCTGCTATGGAAAATTTACCATTCCATAAGTATGATGATTTATTTGATAATACATGCATATTTTTAATGTATATGGAAATGCATTTGATACGCATATGTCTGAAAGGTAGATATTTGTCTTTTCAGAACTCAGTGGTTGACTTTGGGCCAAAAGAATGAAGAAAAGAGGCATCTATATTATCATAATATTTTCAGGAAAGAAAAAACAAACTTCTCCAGCATTGTCTTCTTTATATCCCCTTGTTACTCTTCTAGAACATAACAGGGCTCCTCCATATTACCTTGAGAGTGGGCAGACCAGATAAAAGGGAGGGAGAAATTTCAGATTTTTATATGTTGAAGATAGAGGACACAGTTGGAACATCATTTACTGTAATAATGCGTCTTATTTTCCTTGAAGATCTCCCATATAAACATCATGACTCCATCCTGTTTTCATACTCTCAGTAGAACATTCATAAGAATGGAGCAATTTCTCTGAACTTTCCTTGTAAACACAATACATGGTTCTTTATAAGTAATTTCAGGTAGTTGTGAGTAACATAAGGTGAAAAACCTTAAGATTTATACATCATATTTCTCCTTCATAGGATATTATGTAGGATCCAGTAAACTTAAAGTATAGTAGAGTTTTAAATTTTATCAGTAGCACTCGTTAAGTTTGTTTAATGACTAGTTTCAAAGGATATCCAAAGAAAAAAGCAAGAAAATTGAAAAACAACTGGGCAAAGAAGCAAGTCTCAAAAATAAAAGGAAGTTTCCATATTTCCACATGCACCTCAGTTCCAGAAGACATGGAAAACACTGGCCTGACTAGAAGATCTGGTTAACTCTTATAAGAAATTAAGAGATTTCCTAGTTAGCTTAGCACTTGTGGCAGTACATATGGGTTTTGACTACCTGGATGAATCCTAGATGTTCTCAGAGTTCTCTGAATGAAAGGGTAGACTTTATTATGTTTTTGTATCCCATCATCCAAGTTTCTCCAGTAAAAAATCAAACAGATGCAAAGGTTTTTATTTTATTAGTGGATCTTGCTAACCAATTTTCTCATTAAATAGTAGTTTTGTTTCTCCCTCTGATCAGCAAATTCTAAAATTATACTAAAACTTATATGTGAATACTAATATAGATATATATATATATACAGAATAGTAAACTCTTTCTCTACAGAAATACTAAAATTATCTGTAGGATAAAATTATTTCAGATTATGAGATTATTCCAGATGTTTTATCATTCTGTTGTATCTCTTGGGGTCTCTGGTACTTTTCTTAGCAGACTTCTGTATTCATTGCAATATTGTTATTTATAACTCTTATATTGCAATGTTACTCTTAGCACAACTACACCAACGAGTTACTGCAGAACTTTTAATTTCAATCAGACCTCCTTTTAGATAACACAAAGGCATAATGTATGATGGCACAGAGATTAAAGATAGAAGAACACAGCAGTAGTGCTCTGTCTAAATTGGTTTATTTTTCTCATGGTACGTTACAACTATTTTGAGTTTAAAGCACCACTTCTCTCTCACTCTTGAGCAGGCTAGTGACCTCTGAAAGTCAACACAGAAGGCCTGACACAGACTCCAGGAGTTACCAGAATTTCAAGATGTTACCTGAAGTGATCCAGTTTATTAGCAGTGGGTAAATCTTAGCATATGACACTGTAAATGTGACATGTGTTTGGACATGTGTAACTCCCTAGGTCTCTGAAACAAGTACCCACTTCTTCCTAGCAATTCTGAAGTCTTTCTGGATTTTCCAGTCTCCTTAGCTACATGCACCACTTCTGGTCTTTGCTCAGAATCAGCTGTTTCCAAGAAAACTAGTGAGGAAAAAGTGGATCTTCTCAAGAATCAGGCTACCCTTTAAGCCATGCCAGATTTGCTACTTCTCTGGTCTTGAAAAACAGTGACAGGTCAAACACAATTAGTGATAGGGAAGAAGTCTGAGGTTTCACATACTATGTGTAAAAAAAGTCAGCAAGTTTTCTTTACCCCAGTCAGCCCCAGCAGGGGCTGGACAACACATAGTGAGGTGAGATGTGGACCACTCTTCTCCACTACGGAGCTGTTACGTGGGAAAAACAAGCTGAGCTGAGCAAGAAAGGTGACACCTTTTGTACAAGACAGTACACTCAATAATATTGTTTCTTACCAAAAGAGATACCCGTGGTAGACTCTCAAAAGAGATCTATCATTTCTCATGTGTTCTCAACGTATGCATAGTCTTCAAATGCAAAGAATTTTGACAGGAGATACCATTGCTGCTGTGTATGTTGCAAAGACCTGCTGTCTTTCTTACAGAAAACAGCAAGGAGTATGTGGCTCATCAGTAAGGACAATAATGCACCACTACCCAGTAGTGTCATTCCCATCCATATCGTATGTATTCATGCAACTTCAAAGCTCTGCAGGGGGAGCACGATCCGTGTGAAGCTGAACCTTTTTCCCATTGCATGTCCATAAGACCAGCTCCGTCTCTATCTCTCTGTCACTTTGTAGGCAATGCCTCCTGGAAGTCATTGTAATTCGTGTAATGAGTTACTCAGTGCTAATTATATGTGTACATATTAATAGCCTTTGGATAAAATACATAAATACTCCCATTCCAATTACCAAAAATGCACACATGCTTTATAACTTGTGAAAATATGATGGGGGCATGCATGGGGTGTTGTGTATTTCCCATTAAAAAGAAGGACATTTTTGACAGATGCAATATGGCAGAATATATCAAGATAATTAATTTATGTTCATTCCACAGAGGTGTTTTTTTTAATTTCTCAGCATGACCTCTGTTTCATGCTCAAGAGAACAATCAAAAAGGCATTCGTTTATAGACTGAAATCACTCAGAGTTTTA
This sequence comes from Zonotrichia leucophrys gambelii, assembly GCF_028769735.1. Lineage (NCBI taxonomy): Eukaryota > Metazoa > Chordata > Aves > Passeriformes > Passerellidae > Zonotrichia > Zonotrichia leucophrys. The sequence continues at coordinate 40,990,175 of NC_088200.1, read as the reverse complement.
TCTTTCCATGTAAAACTTATCTAGTCTAAGTTTGTTCATATGTTGATTGATGGAAACCATAATAATTTCTTTTGCTTGACTCAAACATTCTGATTGGATATTTCAGCACATTCTTGTTGTTTTCATAGCTTTCTGATCAAATACTTTTTTTTCCACACTTTTTTATTTCACATAAATAAAACTGTTTCCAGGACCCAACAGCTGGCACTTAGTGACTGAAGGGATGAACAGGAAGTCTGTGTATTCATAGGATTACAGAACAAGCTGAAAAGAACAATTTATGCAGAGTTTTGTAAGTTTAGTGAGGCAGAAAATAGATTAGGGTCCAGAGAAGAAATTATGTGCCAGTCAAAGCTAAGCATACAGACAGAAACTTCCACAACAGAAGAGCAGTCATGTGCTTTCTTAGCTTTTGCGACTTCAAGAGTTACTTCTGAGTTTGGGTAGAACAGCAAACAGATGTTTGTAAAGATCATACTCTTAAGTGACTTTTTACAATTCTCTTTTAAAGTCTGGCAAAAGCAAGAACAAAGCTGCCTTGAAAGATGTAGAAGATGGTTAAATGTCTTTTAGGAAGAATTCTGAAGAGGGAGAAAACTGCGTCTGAACACTGTGACTTTGCCACTTACACATTACCTTTCAGTAAACTATTTTCTCAAAATGTGTAATTTCATCAAATACAATCCATTTTTCTGTAGCGTAATGTAGGTCAGTGCTCTGTACTCACTACTGACAAATGAAAGCTAGAATTATATTTATGTAGTGCACAGTAGTTGTCTTTACCCAGACAGGATACTATAACTGTTTCTCAAGCACTCCTGTGTGGATATTTCTGTCTGACAGCTTCTGCTGATCTCCTTTCTTTATTTGATTGATAAACACAGAGCTGCTTCCTGAAATGGGTAAGATTTTACAAGCAATATTATACTACAAAATATTATTGGCAATACTATGCAAATTGCCAGAAAGGCATTAGACTGCAATTTAGCCAGCATTTTAAAAAGCTGCCTGTTACCTATGTGACACACAGCAACTGTGCTGTAAAGCACCTGTTCATTTTCATTCAAAGTATCTATTTCATCATATTACTTCAAGCATATTCTTAGTTGCTTTGAGATAATGGTGCTCAAATTTCATAACATTTAAGAAGAAAGAATGGCTTGAAAGATCCAGAAGCAATGATCATATGTCTTTGCTAGTCTGAATTACACACTATCTGACTTCAGTTACATCCCCTCAGTAACAATTTTATAGATTACATTGAATGCCTGATTAAGATTTATATTCTATAGAACACAATGTTACTTTAATAATATCGTCATTATTGTTGGGTACTTTAGTGATACTTTAATAGGTTAGAGTTCATGTGCACAAAGAGTAAGAAAAGTCACTTCGCTGTTATGTCACGGATAAGAAATAATAGATCATCCAATTTTCCAAGACATGTTTCTCCTATCTTTTATCAGCACACTTCTATCAACATATTTAGATATTTATGGCAGGTTAATATGGGCTATTTCCACCTGGCAACAGCATCAGTCCTTAGCAACAGTATGTCTGTATTCAAATTACTGGTAACACTGAGCCAAAATGGAAGATCAGACTACAGAAACCTTTGGATAATGTATGTCAGGAATTTTCATATATTATTTCACCTTGGCAACCATTTCATTTAATTCCCTAGCAACTCTGAATATAAGCTCAGTTTTGGGGGGGGGGATGTTTCTGTTCAAAATTACCTCTTGAGAACAACTAAGATGATTCCCTTATTAACTTTAATGATATTCAGTGTTTCACTTATTTCTAGTTTAAGATAAATGGCAGAATTCAATATTGCACAGTAGTGCTCTAAATCTATGCAGTATTTCATGGCTTAAAAGCCATGAAAATTAAGACAGTACAGCTGTAATTTAATGTTATTCTTCTACTTCTTCATATATACTAGTATATAACTGCTATTTCAGAATTTTTTATTAGTACTATAAATGTACAAAAATCATTGTGTTCATCCATCAAACTTCTTGTATCCTGTCTAAGCAAGACTTTGTATTGTTTTGATAATAAGGGCCTACATATTCCTCTACTGGAATATTTGAGGGGAAAATAATTTGTCCCTGAAAGCAGTAGAAAGGCTCCACTGCTATTTTATCCCCATTCATATGTATTCCATTTACTTACCCTTTGGTAGAGAAGTATCAACTAAAATCATGGTAGGTATCTTAGGATATATCCACTTTGGCTGTTATTGGATCTGTAGTGTAGCAGATCTTGTGGGGATTATTGTCTGGCAGTGATTCCTCTAAGTGTTAGCATATCGTATAAATTTTGTTTTCTACAAGTATCTCACTACATTGAAATAGTTAGATTTCTCAGTTTTCTGCTTAAAGAGCCTTCTGGACTCCATGTGTGAATAATTAAAGGAGTATTATCCCACTTTGCAATCTTAAGGAGATTGATAAAGTTAGATTATATTTGTGTATATCATAGAATTCAAGTGACAAAAAGGGAGAAGAAAAGGGAAGCAATGTGAAAGATCACAAAGCTGGCTAGTTCTATTTTTGTCTTCTAATTTTTACTATGTGTTTCCTTATTCAATTGCAATAACAAACTATCTGTTCCTCTCTTCCCCTGCCTCCTTCCCCCTCCCCCAGCAGTTTAATGGGCTGCATTGGATGTGAACTTTGTCCCTTTTTCAATTTTTAGTGCTGAATTTTGTTCACACAGTCTTTCTAGTCTCTGTATGGGTTTTAAGCAACAAAATAATTTTGCATGCTCAGAGGAAGCTTGAGATTTTGTGGATATAAGTAATCTGACCCACAAACACAATGAGTTTTCTGGTCGTTTTGCTGATCAGTCTCTTTAATGTTGTGACTTAGGACTTGCCCACACGCTAAGTAATATTATTTATGTCATCATGAAGCACCGATCTGTCCTAAATCTTAACTGCAAATTATCTTCTTTTATACAATGTGCACATTGTAAAGGTATACAATTATTTCTGCATATACAATTATTTCTACATATCCTTTCTGCCTCAGCAATTAGACACAGAGGACATTTCTTATTGTTGTCATGGGTATGTTTTGAAATTTCTTCACTTCCCATGGTGTATTTCCACTTAACTAAACTCAATTTCAGCTTATTAAAAACAAGGTCCTCCAGATTATAAAATAGCCTCAGAGCAACAATAAGCACAATGAAAAACAATAACAGCAACAAAACAAAAACAAACAAAAAATCACCAACACTAAAACAAAACCCCAAACCAACTCAAAACCTAAAAATCTGTCTTGCTTGAACAAGAAAATATATAACAAAATGTGGTGAAATAAATTGTCTATTATCAATATTATTATCGTTCAGTTACTCGTATACTCTTTGTGTGCTATTCTTTTTGAGGCAGTGGCATGAAAATTCTGTTAGTGTATCAGACAAGAATGTGATTTCTAGAATGGCAGTTCTGTGAAAATTTTTAGAGTTCTGTGTAAATTTTAATATACCTGGTTATGTCCTAACATCATGTTACTACATTAAGTTTTCCAGATGAAACAGCAAGTATGCATCTCATAGCAGCATGCAAAATTATGAGCACATATAAATATCTTTTCAGATTTCACAAACTTTAGATAATCAACAGAACTGTTCAATTTATTGTGAAACCTAACACTGGAACTCTTAATGAAGAAATCAAAGTCAAAATTTAGTATGTCTTATTACCACACAACCCACTGGTACCTTTGTTCTTTTTGTAAGCCTTTTACATTTATTTTAGCTTCAGAGTACCAAAAATAAACATTTTCCGTATCATTTTTTCATGAGAAATGAGCAAAAGGTATCTTGTAATCCCTTCTTTGGCTGTAAAGACAAGTTAAGACGCAATAAAATAGTATTTTATCATAAGAAATAGAAATGGCAGAGAGGTTCAAGCACCACATACAGAAATGAGAGGCCACATTAAAAATTTAATGTGATTAATTTATCTTTTAAGAATATGTTAGAAAGAAGTTCTGTTGGATGAGTAACCAGTTTATTCCCTTGTGGAAAAACAGGTAGAAAGGATTCAGGCTTTCATCACAGAAAAATTGTAAAGCTATTATTTATACAGAGGTTTCTGGAATAGGTATGAAATAAAAATCATATTTTAGATTAATTTCTCGTGCTAGTTAATGGACTGATTCAAACCACATAATGGGGCTCAGGAAAATTAATCCATGGCATTTAGTAAATTTGGAACCAATCCTATGACTTCTCTACACTAACAGAAGAATGGTGAATACTGTAATTCAGATTTTTAAAAGCATTTAATGAGTTTGCAAAGTCAAAATGAAATATTGAAATGCCGATATCATGAATATGGCAATGTCAAGATAGACTAATAAATCAGGATACAGATTTATTTATGCATGTGTCTTCAGTTACAAATAATTTTGCAAATTAGGAAGAATATTCAAAAATAATTCTGAGATTTCTTTTCTAATAGCCAGACTTGGGGTAGGTCAAAACATTGGAAATTAGTCAGGGAAAATAGCACGATAAGAAAATGTAGAAGTAAATAGAGATTATTTCCTTTCCTTTTAAAAGGAAAACATGGACAATACATTTTTTTTGAGGAAACGAACAAAATAGTAGGTTTTATTAGGTGGAAAAGTCTTGGCATGTCCTACACAAGAAAGAAAAACAAGTCATTGCTGTAAAATATTTGCAGACATTGTTCTAAAATGCAATATATCTTGAGAGTCTTAAGGTTTTACATGTCACAGATCAGACCCCAGCTAACACTACTTAAATTATTTTTTGTGGAGTGGATACACTTCCTTGCAGTGTGTGTCACTGTTGTTAATCATTATTGACTGAAGTTCATCCCTGTGCAAAGGATCTCTCCAACACCCATGGAGAGAAATTAAAACTTGTTCCTGCAAACACTTAAGCATCTGCTTATTTTTGCATGAGTAAGGAGCTCTTTTCAATTTTAGCAGGCTTGCTGATGTGTGTAGACTTCAGCGTTCATAAATGTTTCATAGCATCACTGTTGAGAAAGACTGTGTTCCAAATGTGCGGCACACTCATCCTGTACTAGCCCTCAGTGTAATTGTGCATTTGCATTAGGTAAGCTGTTTCTTCTGCCGAAATACAAAAAAAACCAGCTGCTTGATCACCTATTACGAAAAATAAAAATATGTTCCTATATTCCTTACTTTTGTCTCAGAGGAAACAGTTTACTGATATGTAGACCAACAGGCAAAAGGTGCAGTACCACTGAAAGCAGTGGAGCTGTAACTGATAAAACTAATACTGGTACCAGGCTGCCGACTTTGTTGCAGTGCTACTGCATAAGTTATTGCTTGAATAGAAACTGCATATTTAGGCTTTTTCATTTATAAATTTAAAAAAAAATAATAAAGATTCAGGGAAACTGGCTTTTCTGTGAAAGATTGTCATTGGAAGATGGACCAAGAAAAATGAGGTAGGAGGTCTGCTAAAGAAGACAGGTACCTTGATACTGAAGACAGTGTCTGGCTTAAAATAAGGGAAAAGAAAAAGAAATAAAATAAAAACCCCTAATTTAAAAAAAAATTCAAAAAGGAAAGTAATGGAAACACCAGTCTGCTTTAAAGCCAACAAAGAATTTCTAAGTGGTGGTTCCTCTGACTAGAGAGAGGGAGGGAATTGTTGAAATATGAGAAGAAGGGAAAGCAAAGATTGAAGAATGAGAAACGGAAACCATTATATCATTCGCTGGAAGAACTTCATATGAAGTTGACATACAAAGGGCAAATTCAGAACCCTATCTCTTTAATAGTGGAAGTCCTCAGAAGACCTGAAATGATGTTTTTAAAATATTCTTACAAATGGAACAGAAAACTTTCCAGTAGGGGACAATTCTTCATTTATTTTAATTACATTTCATCTCTCAAGTGCAATAAATGTTGTACCCACTGATTGTCCATTAGATACTTTATTTATTCAGCAGGAGCATATGTAATTTACTTTTCTAAAAATATTCCTTTCCTCTGATGCTTTCTTAAAATACACTTGTTTTATTTATTGTTATGTTTTTGGAAATACATGTCCTAAATTGCCTTAGAGCACAGTGACATTCCTTTGCTCAATATATTTAACACTCAGTTGGTCACTTGCATTCAATGCTTACTGAAGGAGCTAAATCATGTATAATTTATGTCTTTTACCCTGTCAGTAGAACTTCACTTTGACTATTCACATGTGAAAAATTATTCATTCATCTAAGTATTTTCAAAATTCTCCCTTTAGGTTAGGGGCAGGGAGGTATTTGGAGGGTTGACATTTTTGTGTCTTTTGTTGAAATTACTGAGGAAAGGAGCACCTAGAGTAAAAACCTCTCTTTTAGCTTTAAATGGGAACTGCTGTTTATTATACATTTTTCTACAAAGCTCCTGGAAGTATGTGGTAAGAGGGTGAAAACTGCATTGAAATCCAGAGTCATGCTGACATGCTTCCTGAATAGATGATATACAAAAAAAAAAAAAAAAAAAAAATTACTTAGGTGCGGTGTTAACTTTTTTACTCTTCTCATCTCTACAAATTCACAGTTTCCCCATTCCCAAAAGAGCTTTTTTCACTCTTGCAAACAATATTTTGTGAAGAGTAACTTTTACATGTTCTGTCTCTAAGGCCACCTCACAGTGCCTTTTCATAAAATTTTAAAAAAACCAAACACAAACGACAAACAACAACAAAAAACTCCCAAGTACAAGAGAATAAAATATATCATAATAAATTGTTAGCACCAGTTTAGAATATTGTTCCCTTGGGTGTCTTCAAAAATACAGTAAAAGTACTGTGGAGACATAAAATCAGATTATCTTCAGGATCTATGAACCAGAGCAAGAATCAGGGCCAGATTAAAATGAACAAGCAGTGAAGCTGTTCTATCGAGCTTGGCCTGGCACAGACACCTCCATCAAAAATGAAAGTACAATGGGAAAAACAGAATAAAAAAACGTGTTGATTGTTGCAGTGTCTCCTCTTGGGCCCTGAGGCATCTGCTGCACAGAGAACAAATGCTTAGATTTGAATTACCTTCCATTTTTTTGTCTCCTGCTGTAGTCCTGTAAGCTGAATTAAAATTAGCTTTAACCATATTTCTTCTGCTCATTCTTCTTTTTTGTGGGCACAATATGAGATAGATAAGTCAGCATGTGTACATAGGATCTACCCTCTGTTTCCCAGCTATGGGCAAGGTTCCAGCACAAGGTCCAGGAGGATGACGTGTACCTAAGCCAGCCCATCCTCCATTCCTGTAAGGTGGGAAAGTAGAGGTAGCCAGAGAAGACAGAAAGACCTGATTGCCTTGCCATGTACATAAAGAGGCCTTCTGCAAGAACACAACATCAGTTTCACTTCTCTCCACAGGCTTCAACACACGCTGACCAGGTTCCTATAATATTACTTTAATTTCTTAATATTCTAATCTGGAATATGTGTGTGTTTGCCAAGGAAAACCATTAACTGCTGTTTTCTATGTAAATCACATTAAATAGATAAGTAGTTCAAAAATTTGGTTGCCTCAGAAGTATGTTCAGCAAAATCACCGTTAAAGTGACAGCTCTTCTCTCTACCCAGGTTTTTTTAAGACTGAGTAAGATAACAATAAAAATTTTGGTAGAAAACTTTGGTAGGATGAGTAAATCCTCTGCTGTGGAAAACATAACCAAGGAAAGATTTCTCATTAACAGAAGACCCCATCTGTGCTATTTGCAAACTCATTGCCCTAGTTTTGTGCATGGGGGGATAGGACTCTGTCTGGCTTCCAAAAAGAAGAGCGTGGCTTCCTGTCAAAAACCACCATGGTGGCATCATCTGCCATTGTTCATTGTTTCCAGGTCCATTGTGAGCATTTTTGCATGTGAATCACTCTCTCTTTTGTATACTTCTTTTATTAATATGATTGTTGTTGCTTTTTGTTTTTTCTCACTGCTATTTCTAGTAAACTATTCTTATCTCAACTACTGATCTTCACTTTTAGTACTTCCAATGCTCAACCCCAAGCTGGAGGAGGAAATGGGAGGGAGAGGGGAAAAAGCAAGTGGTGTCTAGGTTGGAAGAGTCTTTTGGAGTCATCAAATTGGGCACCATCATCCCTAAACCATGATCCACATAAAAATACTTTTCTATTTCTCCTTCATAAATAATGGTTCTGCGAGTGTTTTCCAATTAATTAAGCCACAGAATATTAGCTTTAAAATCTTCAGCTAGAACTTCAGAACACAAATTTAAATTGAAGACATTCTGCCACTGCCTTGAACTTGTCAAACCCTCTATCATTGTTAGATCACTTGGAAGCAAGTAGTTCTGCTTTCTAGAAAAGTGCAGCACATTTTGAGACGCAATTCCCTTTGAGAGCTGCCTTTATACCACTTAGAGGGAGTGTCTGTAAGTTTTTCATCACATTAGCTAAGTATTGAATTGGGTTCTTGTGTTTTCATTTTCTTAATTTGAAATTTAAAATATTTATTGATTGCATTCAAAAATTTAAACATACCGCTTGATTCTATAAAATCTGTTTCTGTTTCTCTTCCCACAATGAAAGTGAATATCTATTTCAGTCCACTGAAGAAGATTGAGTTTATTTTTTTATAAGTCATAATTTGAAGGACAATTCTTTTGCCTTTTGTATTATATGGATTTACTGTTATATAGAATGAAACCTAAGAAAATATGTGTACTTTTTAATTGCATAGAAATCTTTTCCTATTAGAGATTAAGTACTCAATGTACAGAATGTTCTCTTCACTTGGATTCAAAATTAATAAAAAATAAACTTACTTGTTACAAATTTTAGTCTAAATTCTCTAACTACAAAATTTATTATTCATTTCACAAAGTTTTACTTTGCCTATTTTTTTTCCTTAGGTGAGCAACACAGTGGACAGCATAAAAATCTACAAAAGTGCAAAGTAAGATTTCACATCTACTAATTTTCTAAGTCATCATAGTCTTTTTCCTGTAAGGCCTACAAATTCTTTTGGTTTGGATTTCCTGTTATAAACCACAAATATCTTTCTAATTAGCAATTTTTATTAAACCTTGGAAAGCGTATCCTCTTTGAAATTCAAATTTCTCCTAGTCATAAAATAGAACATAATTATTGAATCAGTAGACTATGTAATAGATGCATAGATACCTCCTAAGGTGTGGGAGCAAGATCATAGATCAGATTTTGAAGTTTTGGAAAAAAAGTCTGGTTGCTTCAGCATGATTGCTAAATTGTGCTATGAATTAAATGGAAATTTAGTAAATGCATTGAATGATTAGCAAGAGCAACTATAAAGGGTACTGTGGATTTCTAGCCTTCTGTTTTGTGTACTATCTCACACTGGCCTTTGTACCAGGAATACTTACCTATAAAGGCTGAGTAAGACTGGACAGCAATACACTGATTGTTGTAAATATTCTGCAAGGTATAGCTATATGAGAAAGGGGTGCCAAACTTTTATTACTTTTTCTACCTACTTTGTATAAGGTAATATGTTTTCTAGGTACATATGACCTGACCTCTCTTTTTAATGAGTAAGGTAGGGCATAAACTGAAATATGTCAGTCCCCAGTGATAAATGATTTATGACAAGTAAAGTATCGCAGAAAAATTGAGATTATTTTATATGTGTACAGAAGTTTGGCAATTTATATTACATTCTATATACTATAAAATATATGTATGACAATGTTTAGGAAATTTGGTGGTGTTGGTCACACTATAAAAGCTCAATTATTTCTGTAATCATGGGTAATCTTCATGTTTCACACCATAACCTAATAAATTTACAGCTGTGGCAGAAAAGCTGAAAAAGCTAGCAGGAATAATACCACTTATGTACCTGGGATTATTAAGCTATTTAGAGGACAATTAATAATATTTGGGTAAATATAGAAGAATACTAAGATGATTCTGTGAATGAGTAATAGTCAGGTGAAAGTCAGCATGCAGGAAATGTGAATTTATACTTCTTGAGAAAAGCAGTCCTAATATCACAAGCACTCATAATTTGAAAGTGATTATTTTTCATCCTGAGTTAGATAGCTCATTTTTAAAGTAAATAAAGCAACATGAAAAAGAGGGCAAGATGAGGAGCATGACAAAAAGGGAGGATCAAAAATAGTAAGTCAGTGAATGTGAGTAAGGACTTACATATCTAACATGTTTCAATCTGGAAGAGACATAAACTGACAAAACCATAGAGAATTTAATAGAAATAATGTCTGGGGTGTAAAAAGTAAAAGAAGAAACCAATCACTCATATTTTATCCCAGTACTAAAACCAAAGTCTGAAAAAGTGGAAGTAAAGTTAAGAATAAATGCAGCTTGTAGAGAAAATCTGAAACTTCTTGCAGAAAGTTATTTGGGATTAAAAATATGCCATAGTCTCGAGGAAGAAAAGTCCCATAAATATGTAAGTACATTGATAATCCCTCTAGCTTCAGAAACTCCTTAAGGAGTAGTCATGTGAATACATGCCTAAGGGTAGTAATACTATAAAATTCTACTGTTCTTACATTTCCCAAAATTTCCTTTATTAGCTACTTGGTACCCCAAGGGCGCTATAGAATTATAAATTTGACCATTATTGCTTTTATGCTACTGCTTATAGAATATGATACCAACTGGAAAGCAACACAAAAATATAGGTAGGGAGTTAAATAAGTTATCAGACACACACCTTAGCCTCTCTCTAGCCTCCCTGTTTTCATGGATTCTTTATGGTTTATTTCACTCTCAGTCTTGTGTTAAATGACAGTGACAATACCAGAAGTCCAGAAAAAACTTGTTGTTAGGTATGAAGTTCCAGCAGAATTCATCTTTGCTTAGATAAATCATATCACATAATCCCAGCAAATACAAACTATGTTCTGTATCAGCCTCAGTGGAGGGAGAGATTCTAAACCATAAGAGACATAGTGAAATTAAACCAGAATTTTCTTCTCAGATATTCCTCACTAAGATGTTTACAGACAATAATATGGAGTGAAAAGAATAAAGGATAATAAGGAAAACTGAACATACCAAGTAAGAAAGGTTATTGTGCTTCTAGGAAAAAAATGGAATTTATGATTATGACAAGATAAAAATATAAAAGATAACAGATTAACGGGATTAGGCAATTTAACTAAGGCAATTTAATTAAGAAGTACCTCTGTGTTCAAAATTCAACAGGTACTATGTTTGAGTAGAAAAATAATTATTTAAAGTCTTCTCTTAGGAAAATGTATAAGAATTGGGGTTTTTTTTTAAGCGGGAGACTCATAAGTTTTTCATCTTTTTGGGGGGGTTTCTTTTTCTTGGCTTGTTTTTTTTAATGTGGAAAGAAGTAAATATTAAAAATCATAGAATGAAAACAGTGGGTAACATGGGAGAAGCTATTCTTCCTGCAGTCATCAACACCTATCATTCTTTTTTATTTTTATTTTCCCTATTGGCATTAGCCAGATAAGTTTCTGTTCTTTCTGGCTTGTATGTTGATAAGGGATTGATGGGCACACATATCACTATAGTCCTGGACAGGCGCTGCCCAAGGTCTGTTTATCTGCAGAGGTGCTACTTAACAGCGTCACCCTTGATCAGTACAAGGTATTATTTTAAAATATTCCCTCTATCTCTCTGTCTTTTATGTTTCAAGCCAGAAAGAAATAACAGAGACAAAGACTGAAACAGAGTGTCTAGAGCTAATTGACTAGCATATTTAAAGTGGGTTGTGGTTGCTTAGAAACATTTATAGACTGTAACCGAAGCTTCATTATTAAATAGTCTGCAGGGCAATGTAGGACAACATGTTTTTACAAGAGCAAGATCCACAGAGAAAGATGGTTTGTAGCTTAATATTGAAAGGAAACATATTTACAAATATTTTTTTACATTTTATTTTTATGTCCAATTAAACAAAATTATTGAGAAAAATTTAACAACACTTATGTCAGTGCAGTAAACTGAAATTCAGTGTCATGACAACTTGCTATTTATTCTGCAAGGCCCTCTGTTAATTCCAGAAGTAATTTCTACGTGGAGAGTAGGCAATTTATTTATTACAGGAAAGTGCATATTATATAGGAAGAATCTGATTTTGAAGATCAAAGGACAATGAGATGTGTAAAGTGCAGCAATCTTAGATTATACAACAATATTGTGTAACAATGTTATAACAAAAATCTGGAAGGGAGGGCATACTCGAAGTCTGAACTCTGTAGAAGGGAAGGCAAACAATATATGCTACAAACATAGTGGTATTTCCAAGGCAGAAGTCTTATGAAAAGTATGTAAAATAAACTATAACCAACTATATTTGTCAGTTGAAATCTCGTTAGCTAATTATTTATTTCAAAAAGACCCATAACTAATGCTTATGGAGTCATTTGTTTTGGGATCCTTAATGACAAAAAAATGTTCAGTCTTTCTAAAGCATGTTTTAAATTTCTTCACAAAGCATTAGTGAAATGTCAGGGAATTTTTAAGGTAATGCATTTTTCTTTTCCTGCTACATATGAAACCTTCCATACTTCTGTTGCAGCCATGAAGTCACTTAAAACATTGAGTCATGTATCTCATAAAAACTGACAGGTTTCTAGGAAATTTTTGTCTTTCCTGAATCCAAGCAAAATTACTATGCAAATTGTATGATGAGAGGAATTCTGTCCTATCTAGTTGAAATCTAGATTTAGACTTCATTGAAGTTTAGTCAATAAAAACTATAAATCATAGAAACAGTATAGGAAGTCTGGCCTGTGCATGAATTAGCAAAAAAAGATAGTTGTTTAAGAGAGATATTTTTTACTATGCAAATTAGTTCTATGCATTGAATTATTTCTACTTACAAAAGTTCTAATTGTTCCAGAACAAAATAGTATCCATTAATACACATACAGCTATAGATAGATAGATAGATAGATAGATAGATAGATAGATAGATAGATAGATAGATAGATAAAATGAATGAATAATAAAAAAGTACCATAAATTAATGAATCAGAAGTTTAAATGTTTAAAACATATGTTACTGGGTTGTCACAGTAAATGTGATTCTTCCAGCTTTCTTAGTTATCTATCTTGACAAGACATTAGAAATTATGAAAAATATTTAGTAGGTTACTGATCAAGACTAATCTCTTCTGGTTACTTCTTGAGTGAAGATTGTGTAGAATTAATCAGATTTCTGAGCTCTGTAGACTTCTAGTACAGACTTACCTTTACCAACACTATTTACCCATAAAATGACTGATGAAACTCTCATCATATGAAACTCTGCCCCATGTATAATAAAATGCTGTCCCCTATATAAAGTGAAATGCTGAAAATTGGAATTGAAAACATCATCCAATCTTTCTATTAAATTAAATAATTATTTTTTGCCATGTGATATCAACAATATTCAGAAGAAAATTATATTATTCAATACTGTAGTACATCCTTAACAAATATTAATGAAATAAATAACAATGCAAGGTTTATCTTTTTTTCATGCAGATTAAATATTTTTTTCATTTTCTAAATTAATGGAAAGACATGGAGTGAAACTATTATTGGAAAAGATATATTCAGGAGCTCTATTTAGAACATTTTCAGCTTAAAAGCTATTACACCTCAGGACAGTGTTAAAGGAAATGGGCATGACTTTTTCAAGCCCAATGAGTCATAAGGGATCTTTTTGGCTTGAAAAAAGTTAATATTTTTGAGAAAAGGTAAGCGGTTGTTGCAACTCACTGAGACATAAACCTGTCATCAAATATTTAAAAAGGCAGAATCAGACTTATAATTTTATATAATTTACTTACTACTTTCACGTTCAAATTTACAGTGAAGAAGATCATAGATAAAACTGGTAATATTTACTAGAGAAATTATCAGGCTCCCAAGATTACAGGACTGGGCTATCTAACAGCTACCAAAGAGAAAAAACTCTTCAAGTAGCCTCTATACTTTTATACCTACCATGTGTTAATGAAGTAGCAAGAGCTTTATAGGGAATTTTTTTTTGCATATAAGAATAACATTCGATGATGACCTAAAAACTGTGGAATGATGAGTAATTACTTTTTCCCAGACAGACAATTTTTTTATTCTAATTCTATTGCATCAGAGGGAACAACTTATTGTAGGTGTTACTAAAAAAAAAGAAAAAAATAAGTTGGGAATGCCAAGAAAGGATATGTTTCCGGTTCAGATAAAAATATTTACAAGAGTTTTCAAGTGAATTACCTTTACATATAAAAACAGTACAAACATTTCTGTATAAAATAAGTTGGAATTATGGAATTCCAACTTATTTTATACAGAAATGTTATTATGGAATAATGGAACTATATTTAATCTTTTAAAAGAATTCTTACACTGTTGTTGTGTGTAATTTGAACTAACTTGACAATCCTGGAATGAAATTATAAAAACTTTTCACCGATTCCTAAAATAAGAGGAACCAAATTATCATTATTGCTTAAAAATAATACAGCAACATTTTGAAAACATGAAAGGCCACAATAGTTTATTTCCTGTGTCGTCAGCTAGCTTGTTAATGGAAATCCACTATTTAAAAAGACTGTCTGAAATGTACCATCATCCTACAGAAAGGACGTTGTCTCTTTTCTTGAAATTCACAGGAGGCTGTTTTATCTATTAGAAACTGAGGAGGCAAGTACTTCAGACTGATACATTAAAAAGGAATGGCTTGCGATTTATCATGCTCAACATTCGTTGGAAAAGACCGCAAAGTCAATTGAAATACGAATAAGTACACAAGAACAAAAACAAACTGCAAGTTTTGTGCTTTCCTCTGTTACTGATTAGCCTGTTAAGCCGTATTCCCTGTAGTGTAGCGTGCAATCATTTACCTAACCCCTTTTCATGTCTAAGTCTGCAGAAAGGCACCAGGAACTTGTGTCTTCAGCCATTTTAACTCTCATTACTATGTTCTGAATATATGACCACACAGCCAAAGGAGAGACTGTGCTCCTGGACCACATTTAAATTCAGTGTGAATCCTTCCTCCTTGCATAGAAGTAGCACTGAATTCGCAGTGGGATGAGAATTTTCCTACTTTTCCTTCAAGTAGGAATGTGTAACTTTTATTGTAATGAATATCAGGATTTGAGTTCTACCATTTATTAACTGGATAAAAGCACTAAAGTAGACCTGGAGATACTTTAAATGAGGGCGAATTGAATTCATGCTCCATTTAAGGACTGCTTCAGCACTGATGGTGTAATGACAAAACAAAGTACGCAGTTTCCAGTGGTTTGAAATAAACTGACATGTTCCCTTTTTGTTTACATGAGGCAAAATTAGCTGAAGCTGTGAATCTAAACATGTTTGGGACTGATTCCATACCAGTTTTATTAAACCTGTCATTAATTTACAATTTTCTTTTTTTGGGTGGATTAAACTTGTAAGGACTAAAAACCAAATTATGGTCTAGACACCAGCAATTAGTGTTGCAAGTCCTGTTCTCTTGCTGTGGGCACTGTGCATCTTAATAACATGCCTAAAGTTTTAGTTTATTGTTTCCCCTAGTTGGATGCTGCTATTGGATTATTTTTTTATCCTGCTATAATCACATACATTAGTTCATCTGACTTTTTCTCAGCTACCAAACTAATAATTATTAGACTGCTTAATAATATATTTAGTGCTGATTTCACTATTTATTCATGCAGATTTCCATTCTTTTTTTCTTCCTGTAACCACTTTGTCCCAGTTTTGTAGGAGATAAAATGTTCACTGAAGCACAATACAAGAGCAGTACATTCAAGAGCAGTTCATCACTAAATATTTCTTCATAACAATTTAACAGTGTCTGCTTGATGTAGGAGAGAAGAATTGCCAGCCCTATAATATGAAACCAATCAACAAGAGAAGTAGACCTTTTCACCCTTTTTAGGGTCTTATATTTTTTCTGGACAAAAAAAAAAAATTGGCATCTAATTAATTGAAGAAAAGGGCAAGGATTTATGTATGATTTATGTAGAGTGTATTCTGAAATCCCATAAACATGAAAAGGTTAATGTTGCTGGTGTGGATCAGGTTAAATGCTTTCAAAAGGAGATAGGAAGTACTTAAACAATAAAAAGTACCTTCTAAAGATTCAAATCTAAGCGTTACATTCTGATTTTTCACTCTGAATGTGAGAAAAATTGTGTAAAGTGCTCCTATGGAGCACCAGTTAATTTTTACTGAAAAAAATTTCCCTACTAGGATCAACTACTGGGAAAACCAATGTTCCATTTCACTTCATTTATCTCTATCCATACATTCTATCTCTAAACATGTTTTGGAATATTTTAGTGCAAGACAGATGAAACGTGTTCCTTTCTCTGGACTAGGATTAGTTATCCTCTAAATTATGTAACTCAGATAAACCAGCAAGTCCTTCAAAGTGCAATTTTCTGCCAAGAATTTTGTCCATTATGACATAAATATGTGGACTAAAAAAAGGAAGTAGATGGAAGTGTCAAAGAATCTTTAACATATACAGGAAAATGGAGAAATTCTCTCTCTTCAATAAGACTAAAAGGTAATAGCTTATTAAACTAATTAAAATAAAGGCTGTCAGTAAATCCTTTACATACATACTGAATAAATGTACTACTTATAAATGCATTTAGGGGATCAACACCACTCAGAAAAATACAATTGGCAAGATATAAGCTTGATATAAAATGAAGCAGAGATTAACGATCAAATTCTAACAAAAAACAAAAATTATTGGGTATTTTTTTTAGTGTCTGTGTTTTTCTTTTTAATGGTCAGAAGTGTGAATACTGAAGAGAAGGAACCAAAACAGTTTCAAGATAGATTCCAATAAAACTTGCTGGTGTGAAACTTCAGGAATTGGGTTTGTTTGGCTTCAGAGGGGCCAAAAGGGAGGACAGCTGGTTATCTCACATCTAGCATTATTTCAGAATCAATTAGCTAGAATCTTATGCGCTATGCTGTGTTGATCTCATGCTCTTTGTTTTAACTTCTTGTGAGGAGAGGTCGGAAATACACTAACCTCTGCATCCCTTGTGCTGCACAGCTTGGCTTTGAGGCTCAGGGGTATTAGTCTTTTAGTGAATCAATGAGGAACGATCAAAGCAGCAGTGATTTCATGACGTCATGTTTGTTCTCCTGGTGCCACTCAGGACCACATCCTGTTTATCATTACTGTTGGGAATGCTGCCTGAAACTGAATTATGAGCCACAGGGGAAAAAAATGTTGACCAGATTTAATGCACATTTACAAGCAGCTTCTTCTGTCATTACCTATGCCTTCCCTTCCCTTTTTCCTGCTACCTTCTTTTTAATTACACTATTTCAGAGCATATACAGAAAGAGATGGACATGTCCATATCACTGAAAATATGTATTTCTTCCATTAATGGCAGTAAGACTAACTTTTTTCTTCTTATGCACATAGAATTTCTTTTTATTTGGTTTCTGTGACTAATTTTAAAATGCACATTTTATGTATTGCTCTCCGAAGGAAAGTGGTCAGGTATTAGGTCCATTATATGTGACTTGGTTTAGCCTCAAAATTAGCAAGACAGTATCATTCCCAATTCTAATCTCTGACTCTCATTATGATTTTACATTTTAGCTAAAAACTTTCTATTTACAGGAAAGAGAATGTCAATGAAAAATAAAGAAACAATTCATATTTATGATTAGAAGAAAGGCAGTCACTCATTTTTTAATACAATCACAATCAATCACAACCTTAATATTAGCAACAGGAGAGCCATACAAGCTTAGTATGGTTATCATCCACACAGAATTTGGTGGACTACATCTACAGTAGTATTACACCATAAATTATGCATGTCTACTTGTCAT